>NC_068987.1:52625393-52626221 GCF_001194135.2 Octopus bimaculoides | reverse complement strand
ATAATAAAGGAGTTACGACGCAAAAACGTATAAATTCAAATGAACATATTCCGTTTAAAAACACAAACCGTTCATGGCGAAAAAAATTTCACAATTACAAAAACCGAACAAAATTTTTTAAAGTTTTAGCAAAAAGAACGCTATTACCTACATACAGGCATCCGCGTGTGCGCCCGTACACACACGCACACACGTTCATACGCGCACACACGTTCATGCACCACACACGTGCATTCTCACATGTATATGTATGCATACACAAAGAAGCTAACTTCACAGGTCATAAACACATACACACACACACACATACATACACACATACATCCACATACGTGTTTGCGTCGTAACTCCTTTATTATTATTAATATAACCAAAAGGGTCGATTCTTGAAGAGTCTGCATACCTTCACTGTCGTTTTTTCCTGCTGTTTTGGTGATAATTTTTTGAGTTAGCTTACCAATTATTTTTGTTGGTAGTTAATTTATAATATATATATATATATATAGATAGATAGATAGATAGATAGATAGATATACACACACATATACATATACATATACATATATATATATACACACATATATATATCATGGCTCACCACTTTAGCCTGCGTGGATATCCACCCACCACCATCCACACCGCCCTTGCCAGAGCACGTTCTGTGGACCGTGCATCTGCTCTCTCCCCCCAAACCCGCCCTGCCGTTTCCCGCCTCCGTTTTCCCCTCACCTACCATCCCACCACCCTACCCCTCCAACGCTCCATTCTCCGAGCTTTTCGGCACCTCCAGTTCGACCCCTCCACCTCCCACATCTTCTCTAATCGACC
>NC_068987.1:52620328-52623491 GCF_001194135.2 Octopus bimaculoides | reverse complement strand
ATACCAATTATTACTGTAATCCTAGGTAACCCAAAGGAGCCAGGCAAAAGAGTAACATTCCTTCTTCTGGGACGTTGCTACTGCACACGGGCACTGAAAGCCACATCCAGAGAGGGTCATTCGATTTTGTGTGATAAAATTGCTCAGTGCCATCATCTATATTGCAGTTTACCACTCTGCTGTAGCCTCCCTCTCTGATATTTCTACCGCTACCACAATGGCCTGTGTTCCTCAGACCTGACTGATCTTATATCATATCTAGTCTGCCAGTCTTGACTTAGCTCTCCTCTTCTCATCGCTATTTTGTAACTATGTTCTCGATGTTGTACAATAAAAAGCGGCTACAGTCCTTCTCAATAGAATGCTTGTCTTTTATAATCTAATCCCATCTCAAGTCTTTTTGACTTGAAAGTATTTAATGGGCATAGGTAACGTATATTTCAGTGGTTCTAGAAAGTCATAGGTACTATCCATTCATGAAACCTCAAGAGCCATTGAAGAGTTTCTATCGAAGATTTTTATTGATTCAGTTAATATTGGTTTCAAATCTTAGGCATAAAGCCAACAAATTAGATTTGATTGCAGAAGTGGTATTTATTTTATTGACCCCGAAACCATGAAGGCAAAATTGTCCTCGGTAGAATAAGAACTCGGAATGTAAAGAGACTTTAGCGCGCCGAGCAAAATGCTCGTCGCGCTAAAGATTCTGCCATCTTGCCGCTCTATTGACTCAGTTATTATTATGATGAAAATATATATCACGGATCTTAATCGCATTTAGAAATGAAATAACACAAAATATATATTGACATATTTTATTTAACTATCTATTGTCATCTGACATGACGAAACGTATATAAGTTCTCTGTACCTATTGCATTAAGATAAAACACATCCTTTTCTACAACCTGTAACACTGTGCTTTGAAGATATCACCAATATATAATGTTGAAGCGAGTTTTTATCTTTTCATTACAAATCGCAAAATATTTCACTCTATGTATACTGTTAATAAAACATTTAATCTGTCTGAACATCAAATTAGAAGTAGTTTCATTAATCACTCATAAATAACATGTACCATACTTAAGTTTATATCTTTAGCTGAAAATATAGCCGCCAGCAGCCATACACACATTCTCTGATTCTTCATTTCCGACCCAGTGGCACATGTCTGTCGTGACAGTTAGAACGTGGGAGAGCTGCTCTAGCAACCGATTGGTACAGAAGTAAAAAGGAATGAAATGCCCTGCTCAACTACACAAATATCTCCACCATATTAGGAGCTGAACTTACGCCCTTAAGGTCTTAACCCGAATAACCCAACAACCAATAAAAGCCCCTTATATTATTCCTTATCACAGATTTATGCATTTGTTACATTTTCCACATTTTTAAACACAATCATAAAAGATTTTCAAAAGTGAACGTATACGTTGCCATTTCAAAATCTTTGTTTTGAATATTGAAAGTTAAATATTTAGAGAAGAAATGATTGGAACGATTTCCAGTTAAATTTGGAATTTCTTTTTGATATCGCTTGGAATAGAAACTTAGGAAAATGTACTTACATCCGAGGAGTGATACACAAGAACTCTCATATACCACAACAAATTATCATATCACATATACGATATGATTATTGCATTTTAAAATAAGCAACGAACTAACAGAACCGTTAGCACGCTGAGCAAATTGCTTGGTGCTATTTCGTGCATTTTATTTACATTGTGACTTCAAATGCCACGAACGTTGGCTTTGCCTGAAGCTCGATAAAATAGTATACTACTCAAGTATTGGTGTCAGTGTAATTGTCATTTACCTCTCCTCAAAATCGTCGGCATAATGCCAAAATTAGAACCAATTCGTAAGTGCTAGGAGCAATTATTTCACTTTAACGATTGCCATGGTATGAAAGTGCTTAACTCAAAATATCTCACCGATTTTCATAATGTTGTGTAACCTATTGATCTTTTGAGGATTGCTTTGCAATTTTCGTCGTCATAGTAGATACAAAGTAGACAAACCACAGGATCAATATTGGTTTTTAATCTATTAATTATACCTATTTCTTTACAAATTTCATCTTTTGTTCTCGTATATGAAATCAATATTTTCTATCTATAAAATAAAACATAACAGTATTTTCCATTATTTTGTCTTCAGCTAAAGTTATAGATGCGTATTATAATGCCCGTCTTAATAACTCATTTACTGATCTGTAACATCTAAAAGAAATGCAATTCTATTCAAAGACTATTCCCAGGTAAATTATAATACTAGGTACGTGATAAAATCTGTAATATGTCGATTTTACAAGATAAAATTCAATACTAAGAAAACTCTGTAATTTATTGGCAAGCACCCATGTGCATATTCTGAGCCTCAGAATCTAAAAAAAAACGATGATGGCAGAATTTGTTATTCAACATTTGCATATATTTTTTTTGGACAAAAACTGGGCATTATACTTTCATATTGAAAACGCGTACATGGAATTATATTAAATATAATTTCTAATATAGGATTGTAATATTTTGTATGAATATAATTTTAGTAATATTATTTATCTTTGATGTGATATGTTTAGATTTTACTATCAAGGGCTATATTTGTATACAATTAAAGTGTATTGAATTTATACAATTTAAAATGTATAAGACTTATAGAAATAAGAGCTTATGCATTTAAAATCACGTTTTATATTAAAACTTCAATTATTGCTTGGACTTCTCGAAATATCATCACAATTATGAAAAATGGAAACATGGAAGTAATATTCCATGAATACGATGTTAACTTTCTGCATATTTAGTAGTAAATAACAAGAAAGAAAAGTATATGTGAATAAATTACACTACAAATACATACTAAAAGCACATGTATATATATATTAAAATGTGACCGCGTGTCTGTATGTGTGTATATCTGTGTGTATATGCATATTCTTGTATACTAGCATACATACGTAAGTGTTTGCTTACATAAACATTTTATAAATATACACATACAAATATTTAAAGATATATGTTTGCATATATTTCTATTCGATGTTACCTCATGATATTTGTATGCATGTACATATGTATGTATGTATATATATATATATATATATATATATATATGTGTGTGTGTGTGTGTGTGTGTGTGTGTGTGTGTGTGT
>NC_068987.1:52618557-52620237 GCF_001194135.2 Octopus bimaculoides | reverse complement strand
TATATATATATATATATATATATATGCATATGTAGAAGTATGTATATCAATATATGTAAATCTATCTAGGTATAGAAAGATAGTTAGATAGATAGATACATACATACATACATGCATACATACATACATGCATACATACATACATACATAGTTAGATATATGCACACAATCATACATGAATCCTTGATTCCTAATATGTTCAGTATTGTACATTTGCAAGTTATATCTATACATTTGCTGAATATACAACAGGAATATTTTGCAGAAACAACTTCCGAATCAATATTTAAAAATACACCGGTATAAATGATCTTTACAGTTAACTTCCATCAACAAATATATCAGCAGAAACGGAACATCACCATCATACAAAATAGCAGGATACAGTGAAAAATTCAAACGAATATGAAATTAAATTATATTTATGTGTGTCTATTTGCGGAAACAAAATGAAATTTAATCGCCATAACGGAAGAACGTTTCCGATGAGTTTCTGTGATCTAACTTACATCTCTGAGAGAAAACTATAACGAAGATGTTATCTAAAATATCTCATATTTTGTTAGTGTATAAACTCGCATACACGAAATTACATGCTCACACACAAACAGAAACACACTCACATAGACATACTCATATGTATGTGTGTATATATATATATATATATACATATATATATATATATACAGATACGCACACAGTGAGACAAAAATAGACATTGGTAGATATAGAGTGGCATAGGCGTAAGTGTGTCTGTAGGTGTTGGTGTGGCTGTGTGGTAAGAAGTTTACTTCGTCACCACATGGCGCCGGGTTCAGTCCCAATACGTGACACATTGGGCAAGTGCCTTCTACAACAGCCTCATGCCTACTAAATCCTTGTGAGTGGATTTGGTAGACGAAAACTGAAAAGAACCCTTTTATATATATATATGTTTATCTATGTTTGTATGTGTATTCGTGTCTCTATTTGTACCCCATCACCATTTGAGAACCAGTGGCGGCGTGTTTACGACCTTGAAAATCAGGGGTTCAACAAAAGTGGCCGATATAATAAGTACTAGGCTTACAGAAACGTACTGGATTCGATTCATTCGACTACAATTCTTCAATGAAGTGTGTCAGTATGGCTGCAGTCTAATGACTGAAGCAAGTAAAAAATGAATGGTGCATACTCATACAAATATTATTTTGGCCGATAGCCTATATCTATATTTGTATGTGTATGCAAATATACATACATACATGTGTACGTATGTGTATGGGGAGGGAGCCAGTCAATTAGATGTGTCTGTGTGTTTACCTATTTAACAGTCTTCCGTCTATACATACATATATTAACGAATGGAAATATAGGGGTAGGTATATATCCTACATAGATGGTGCTTGCATTTATTTACACAATTATATAACTACACATTTAATACATAATTATAATTCCTGTCATTCGTCAAGTATATAAAATTTTCATAAAATATAGTCATTAGGTGTTTTATAATGTCGACACACACATATACACATACGGCCATATACAGACACACATCCACGCTCATACACACTCATACACGCGTACACTTACACACGCGCGCACAAACAGAAACACACAGACGAAAAAGACATGCTTGCACACAGCCACATTCCCTTCTTTACCGTATGCATTCATTTCTTATTTATGCCTAGT
>NC_068987.1:52615065-52617859 GCF_001194135.2 Octopus bimaculoides | reverse complement strand
ATATATATATATATATATAGATAGATAGATAGATAGATAGATAGATAGATAGATAGATAGATAGATAGATAGATAGATAGATATTGTTATGTATTTATGTATGTATAGATATTTATATGCATACACATATATAGATATAAGTTATCGACCAAAATAATATGAAAATAGTTTAATCCCTTTTTAAAACAATATCCTGAGGTACCTTAACGTGTGATTTTCAGGTTTATTTGTGATTATCTTACAAATAATTGCTTTGCTTATGCGAAATATATCAATATTCCATATTGACAATTACGTCATTATCACCACGATATGATCAAATAGTGTACTTTACTGTGTATAGATAAGAACTAACCAAACTTTGCCCTTCTTAAATATTTAGAAATACATATCTGTAAATTATTGAAAATCAATGGTAATTGTATGCTTGGAGCAAACCATCTGAGATAAGCGTATCCTATTTATGGAACATTTTTAGACTGAAAATGTTCGGCGTTAGTAGTGTATTGCAATGATGCCAATTCTCTAACATTCATAGTATTCTATAACATTTGGTGCTCAGCTTGTCGAAAGCAGCTCTTGTTGCATCAATTCAAAGCAATTCAATATTCTGCTTCTAGAATGCGTAGATTAAACATCGACACAATAAATTTGTACTTCTACATTGGTTATATAGTATTTCAATGCATCCCTCAAAGTGTTTGTTCTACAATAGAATTCAATTACAATCAAGGTGTTTTCAGCAACGTTACTGTTCTAATTTTAATTTATTTTTTTTAATGTGCTAGTTCTGGATAATCAATAAAAAAAAAATTAACTCTCACCTAGTTAGGAATTGCGTTTTCTTGAAAACTGTATTCGATTCAATAGAACCCATTATTTCAACTGCAGCTGTTGTCACCAAATCGAGTTTCACTTCACCAAGAAACATACTAACTCTGCATGAGCAAGAACGACTTAAATTGAAAAATCATTTAAAATCATCTGCCAGAAAATAGCATCCAGCCTTTTTCTTAATTAGATAAAGTAGAAATATTGTGTGAATTAAAATTCATCTACGTAGCTTTGCACAATAATATATTCGATGAAGTGACTCTTCCCATTATTAAGAGTATGGACTTAAACAAAAAAATGAAAATTTATGTTGGAAAGAGAGGAACGCCTTCAAAGAGATATATAGGCATCATTTGGCGTCGTCCGGTGACAAAAGCAAAATACACACATTATTTTTATCCAAAATGGACTGGACACTTACATAGAGGAGCATCATAGCTAAGGTCAGCTAATATAGGGATGGGGCAACAAATACCTCCTCCGTGTCATGGAAAAAATAAATAACATAACGTTATTAGCGAACATATCAAATTATAGAGAGATTTTTTTCCCTTTGCAAGTACAAAAAATAATTCACACTTCGAAATTTGAACCATCAATCCCTGCCACAGCTCCAGCCCGGACAAGGCTTTTTTCGATTATATGCACAGTATGATTTATATGTCCATTGTACATTCAAGATACATACACGAATAAAATATACAGATTTGTATAGCATAGGACATATTCACGACATTACATCGTTACAGGAAAAGCACATTTATATGAACTAAGGAGCTTCTAACTCCATGGGCTAAATTTGGAGTAAAAAATCTGTGAGGTGTCATAAATAATTATATGAGCATACACAAATATGAGCAAAATGTATGTTGCAGGTGTGTGTATTTTTATATTTTTCCTATATGAATATGATTTTGTGTATGTGTCTGTGTGTGGGTATTTTTATGTTGTTAATATGTGTGTATATGCAGCACATATTCAAGACGTCACATACTACACATGAAATATAAATGTATATGAACTTCTAACTCCATGGACGAAATTTGGAGTAAAAAATCAGTGAAATGCCAAATATAACTATATGTACACACATAAACATGAACAAAACGTATCTTGCAGGTGTGTGTATGTGTATTATTATGTTCTTTCTGTATGTATGATTATATGTGTGTTTTATAAGTTATCTCCCGTTACGTGTATATTCATTTTGAAATCACCTTCATTCTCAGGTATTCTCATCCCAAATGAATATGAATGTCGGCACTTCTATGTGGTATCACTTGAGTAATTTTAAAAATCTCTTCACATGAAATCATTGGTTGCCTTGTTAACCCTCCTTAAAACCAAAACTCTTGTCGACAGTTTTATTGTTGTATGTTTTGTTCTTACAATCTCTATCATCCTAGATCTTGGATTCTCTCAAGTTCTATCCGCCTGCGGTGCCCTTTTACTTCTGGGTTATTATGATCAGTATTAACATAGTATTCTGCCTTATGTGTTATGTATGCGCATATATTATTAATTATATAAGGGTTCTCGTCCGACTTTGTATATACAAATATATTTATAGAATTATCTAAAATTCCTATTTGTGAGAGAGCTTTTCTCCTTCAGATTCTATACGCCAGCAATTCATATGTATTATTTTATTGTTACGAGTGCGATATTTCCTAACTATGTGAAGGCATTCCCGAATAAATTTTCACTAGATTTTCAAATTATAAGGTAATTCACATATACTCAGTACTAAGTGCACTGCAAGTTATGGTAGAAACAGCTGAAAGTTAATGAATTTGACTATATTATCTCCTGTTCCTCAGTAATTTAATTAATATAATGTTACAAACTGCTTTCGATTAACGCTTTATTCGGAAGCGTTTCTATATTGAGTCCTAATACCAGGCTGTCGGTATTGCTATGCATAAGCTATATATATATATATATATATATATATATATAT
>NC_068987.1:52611989-52614175 GCF_001194135.2 Octopus bimaculoides | reverse complement strand
TATTACATTGAGATTGTGTACACACCTATATGTGAAATTAAATTGTATTTTATGGCTAAATGACTTTGGAATGTGAATTAATTCAAATGAGTTAAAAACAAAAACATTGTTAAGCTACAACGTACACTTCCCCGGATGTTCTTCCCAATTATTTCATTCATCTTTAATCACCTAATTAGTTTTCCTTTCCATAGACTAATTTTGTGGTATTCATTCCAGTCCAGCTGTTCATTTTACTGTGCCTACAATTTCGCAATAGTCTATCGGTACCGCACACGATATATTTGCATGCTTGGTTGGACTGAGGAAATTGTAAATGATAACTTGACCTCGGAAAATGGAAAATCTAAAGAATAATGCTGTTTTAGAATATTATCACTTGGTCCCAGAACTAATACAATTATTTCTGCACCACAGAAACTGTCTCTTTGATTCCTTATATGAATTCATTGTCCTAATAACCTGAACTTTCGATGTGTTCTATATTGCACTATAGGTTTTCTGGTCAATAAACAGATGTACCTATGACACATATGTCAATATCTGTTTTCACATGCTACTGGTATGTGCATAGATGCATTGACACATAAAATACACATACACGCACACATACAAATACGCACACACACACACATATATACATATGTAAGTATGTATTATGTATTTTTTTTTTAATTTATTTATTTATGTGTTTCAGCCAAGTGGCTGCGGTCATGCTGGTGCACCACCGTGAGTATGTATAAATATGAATACTTTTTATATTATCAAATTCAAAATTTACCAGACTTTCTGTTTCTGTGTATATATGCATGTATATACATATATATATATACACACAAACTCTGACACACACGCACACACACACACACACACATATATATACACACTTATATATATATATATATGTATATGCTTGTGTATATATAAATGCATGTAAATATATATATACAGAACCGTGCAACTTTAAACTATTGTAAATCTCGACTAATTGCCAACTTATAAATGGATGTTTCGCATTGCATTTTTTGCAGATGAAGCATTGGCCCCGTATTATATTTTGTTGTATTTCAATATTGGGAGATGACGTTTCTCGCAATATTGGGTCATGACTATTTTCTCCAAGTTCATTATCCATTACAACACGAAGAACTCTATCAAGTATATGATGCTGAAACCAATAAACTGCGGTTCTTTCAAACACTTTTGAACATTGTCAGTCGACAATGCCGTTTTTTTTTTCTAGTGTTCACACTCGTTGTATCAGTGACAATCACGTTTACACAGTTCCATAAATTTTATTCATCTAAAGCAAGAGTATCAGCTTTTCCGTTTGCTAATTGGAGTGCATTTAGCTTAACTTCTCTAGCACTTGGTATTCTTGGTCATCAATAGGTTTACCATCAAAATGCAATGATCAGTATTCTAAATGTAGCTATTTCTTCATTTTCTTTTCAGTTTAACAGCTTCTTTCATAGTTGATCTGTAAATATCAGATTCGGAAGGTGTCTCTACATTGATTCCATCGTGAGATAATTGAGAACAAACTTTTGCTGCATTTTGGGTTGATAGCTTGGAAGATATTACTAATTTGGTTGCAGTTCTAATTTTGCAATACTTTCTCCTTGGTTTTGTAGATACTTCATCGGATTTTTCGGACATTTGATATTCGCTTTGAGTCTCCGTTTCAGACGTTGACGATGAAACTGGAGTTTCGCTAGTTGAAGTTGGCATTAAGGACACTTTTCTTCTTTTGGAGGGATGAATAGTTTCGGAACTGGCTGTCTTTCCAGTTGCATACCCAACTTATCTCTCGCTTTCACTTTGAAGATTATATAAACTTTTATTGTCACTGCACAGTGTTTTTGTCTTTTTTTTTTAATGCAAAAATTCCTTTCAAGGAAACGTATTTTCCTCGTTTTACACATTTATCGTAGGTAATATAGCACTTTTCTACTTTTTCTTGTACATTTTGAATTGATAAATATGGGAAATTTAATTTCTTTTGCCATAAAAGTTACTTCTTTCGAAATTTATTTTGTTCTTTCTCTCCTTCATTTGATGGGACCTCCAAGGTAGCGACCGACAATTTTCAGCAGTGTCCTACAGCTGCTTTCCAAAGAATGCACTTCTAGAGGAACAGGTCTATCACACATATGGATATATGTATGTATGTATGCTAATGTACT
>NC_068987.1:52610709-52611635 GCF_001194135.2 Octopus bimaculoides | reverse complement strand
GAGAGAGAGAGAGAGAGAGAGAGAGAGAGAGAGAGAGAGAGAGAGTGAATTTACAGATAATATGAATAGTATAAATTGAGAAATATATACAGAAAGTATGTACTCTAACCGGTAACGCCTACAAAATGTTAGATACGGGAAAAATGCTCAACGTATCATATTCTATGCTTCCGATTATCACTTAAATTTAATATCTTAATGTTACGTCATAAATATATTCACTTCACTTTTTCTTTCTTTCTCATTCTCCTTCGGGCACATACACCACATTCTTATCCACATCTATGGGTTTATAATTATATATAAATATATATGTGTGTGTGTGTGTGTGTGTGTGTGTGTGTACGTAACATGTAAAAATGTGTACGCGTGCATGTATATATGTATGTATGTAAATAAGTATATATGTATGTATGTAAATAAGTATGTATGTATTTATGCATTTATGTATGTATAGGAGTTGCATTTATATTAATATTGTTTAGATTTGTCTGTGTGTAGATAAATAAAGAGCGATAGAAATTACATATCAATATGATACAAAAGAGAGAAATTAGAAACATATAGAACTCAAAACGGAATAACGTTTTATACTATGAAGATAAACTACACTAAAATCATATCGAGATTGAAAGGCACATAATTGACTTTTCTTGTAAGAAAATGTATTGCAAATATGTTTATGCATAATTGCATGTCAAAACATGAATATAAAGACATTGACATGAAAAGAAACTAGTATCGCATAGAATAAAATTTTCTATGGTAATATATACAATGAATAATTCTTAGGATAACGCAGTACTGTAGTAATTGGTGTATGCGTTTGTAATTTCTATTATGTTACACATACTTTTCTGTATATAGTCCTTATATCTCTATATCATCTTATGTTTTTCGCAATATAGAACATATATATATATATA
>NC_068987.1:52606422-52610392 GCF_001194135.2 Octopus bimaculoides | reverse complement strand
ATATATATATATATATATATACATTTACGTCTATTTACAAATATTTACGCCTACACACGAATACACACCCACATACGCGTGCACACGCATATGAAAACGAAAAAAAATGCTTTAAAAATTAAATCGGTGTGACCAGTGGTATTTATTTCAACGAAAAATCGAATGAGTGTACGTGAATAACATGCTATAGAAATGTTTCATGTATTATCTCGTCTTCCAGAGATGATCACTCAAAAGTCGGTGGCAATTAGTACTAAATTCAAATGTCAATAATTCATCTTATTTGTTTAATTTCCAATGGAATTCTTCACCTGAATGCCACCGGACATATCCTTGTTGTGTACTATGAACAAACTGAATTTCTGTCATTCGCTCATTCGACTCCACAATTCTTGAAACTTATTAAAATGACGTCCCATTCTTCAGAGTACCTGTACACCACTCGTTATACCTACGTCCTCTAGGAAATCGTATGCTTTTCCCGAAAAATATGCATTCCGACGTGCTTTTCAAATTTCCGGACTACTTCTATGTCGTATTTCTGCCGTTGTTTATGCTGTATTTCTGTTGAATGCACTTCAGAATTCACTGCAATGGTAATGTGTTGATGTATCCGTCCATCTGTTCCTAAACTTTTGTGCAGAAGCTATCGTCATCATGATGTAGAGTAGCAACATTTTCATTGGAGATACTAAAAGCATGCAGTAAATATGCTCCCAACTTTAATGACTTTTTTTTCGCTATAATTACTTCTTTTGGACTCTTTGCGGTCTTGAATTTACTATGCATACAATTCTCAACTGGTACTTATTTTATCGACTCCTAAATAGTTATAGGTAAATTTTTACCTCGTAACGTGCCTACGATACTGCAAGCACGCCGCTTTTAACGGTAGAATGTTAAAAGTTTATATAAGCATATTACAAATATAATATACAAATTAAATTGTCAGTATAATATATGACTGTTTGTAAACATTATTTGTCACAGCAACATTTAAATTTCCAGCATTTTTATTGCACTAAAAGTTCGTATTGTTGCATTTACAATTTTCATGTTTTGGCTAAACAATTTTAACAGTGAAATAAATTCCTTTCTTTTCTTATGTATTGAATCGTGATAAAATAAACAGAAGTTTCTAAAGTTTAATCACTGGCGCACTACAATTGTTTTAAAATTAAGTTCGTTTAGTATATACCTTTCATGCATACATTAAATGC
Source organism: Octopus bimaculoides (assembly GCF_001194135.2). Lineage (NCBI taxonomy): Eukaryota > Metazoa > Mollusca > Cephalopoda > Octopoda > Octopodidae > Octopus > Octopus bimaculoides. The sequence goes on along the minus strand of NC_068987.1, from coordinate 52,609,172 downwards.
TGGATTGTTCATCTGTAGTGCATGAAGTGCACGCTGAATGACTAAGAGGGAAATTTAACTAAAAATATTTAATACACTACACATACTACAGTTAATACACTCATAATGAAATGAAGAAAAAATTGGATAGATATATTTCACATGTAGAATAAATATTTTAGTTAGTAAAATAAAAAATCCAAGGAAACTGGCGTTGCTCAAACTCATCAATATTTGATCTCTAAAAAGGGATCACTAAGTTCATATAGGTCCTCTTCATCGATGTCTCACTCGATTAAAATTTCTCATCACAATGTTGCTATCTAGATGTCCGAAAATAAGTAATTTAACTTGTCACAGGAAATCAATTCTCTGGAGTCTTCTTAGAAATCGGTATGAGAATTAATCACAACTTGGTTAATTTCGTGAACGTCGGTGATGTGACATATATTGTCTCCGACGCTGTAAAGATATATACGCAGTAGAAGTAATGGTGTACACAATGTATATTATGGAATAAAATAACTGTTCCATTAACGAAAAAAAAAGATACCTCGCTTTTTTGTTTTTGTTTTTTTTTGTTTTTCTTTTATAACACGCAATTACGAGGCGCCACGCCTTATATCAAAACAATTATGAAATATGTTTATGAAAGTCATATGAGAATATAGTCGCAACATCAAAGGCTTGGAAAATATGTAGATGAATAAAATCTATGTCTACAAGCAATATGCTTTTATTACATGTACAAAAAGAAATAATTGAAGGATTTGTTTAACAAGCATGTTGACTCTATGAAGAAATATTTTGTATGACACAAAAAATTATTGGAATGGGCTTGAGAATATCGCATTAAATCGTATACACTAAAATAGAGGAGAAATTTGATAAATCGATTGAATACCGATATTACAAATGCAACTTCGTCAATATTCTGCGAATATAAACTAGATAAAACTGATGAGTTAAATAAATAACTTTAATGTAGGAAATATTGTAAAGATACGCAGCTACGATACGCAAGACCATAGGACAGTACATCTGCTCTTAAACAAATGTAGGGTAGAAGAAGTACTAGTTTACTATAATCAAGTACATAAAGTACTATTATAATATATTATAACTTAATAAGATATTACTGTATTAGTAAGCTTAGTTAATAAGAGAGTGGAAGACTTATATTAAAAAGGAATTCGTAAATAAAATGAAAGAGAAAATAAATTGGAGTGAAAGATGAGATAAATCAGATGTCCTTCAGAGGTTAGTGTAATGTATTGAAACACTTTTGGGCATGTTTTTGTCCCCTTCTATTTTTGACTTTCTTTTGTACATTCTATGTACACATTGCAATCTATAAAATGCTGCAAATATATTTGTATGATATATTTATGTCATATTTTTAATCAATATTATTATGGTTTATATTTCTATATTTTGCGTTGTTAATTACACGGAACAGTAGATAAAATATATTTATTTAAAAAAAAAAAGATGTGTACACAGAATGTATTATACACAATAAAAATACCTAAAAACATACATTATACAAATCCCTCCTAACTACTATGCACTATAATATCATAAACTAAAATTATGATATATAGATATTGATATGCAATGAGAAAATACATTTTGAGTTTTTATGGACTAAAATGTGTATGTAAAGGCCAAAAAGAAATGACCAAGTACACTGGGCAAATAAGAAATCAATACAAAAATACTTTTTTACGGCATTTATTCGATGATATTGAATTATCTAATCATTTTTACACTAAATTTTCGTTTGTTTTTAATTTAGTATATTTCAGTATCCAATCATTCATATTCATGTACTAATATCGTGAGATGTCATATAATGTATAACAAACTTCTTACTTCTTTTATTGTTTAATATATGTGGTAGAACAACAGAATAATATATATGCTACACTTTCACCATATTATTATGTGGCGACTTCGTCAAAAACGGAATAAATCGGAATTTTAAAATTAGAGAAGCTTGTAGTATTGGATTTCAGATCCAATCACACGTTTACATTTAGCAATTGTTCCTAAAAATGTAAGTAGGGACTTGCTAGTCAAGAGGGTTAGCGTATGTAAAAATGCTTCAGAAGCTGATAGGGTGTATAAAACGAAAAACATGATTTTCAGATTTATAGTTTATCTTTTACTTTTTTCAGTGATTTGATTGCAACCATGCTGGAGCACCGTCTTTAGTCGAGCAAATCGACCCCAGGACTTATTCTTTGTGAACCTAGAACTTATTGTATCGGTTCTTTTTGCCGAACCGCTAGGTTACGGGGATGTAAACATACCAGCATCGGTTGTCAAGCGATGTTGGGGGGACAAACACAGACACACTAACATATACACACACATACATATATACATATATACGACGAGCTTCTTTCAGTTTCCGTCTACCAAATCCACTCACAAGTCTTTGGTTAGCCCGAGGCTATAGTAGAAGACACTTGCCCGAGGTGTCACGCTGTGGGACAGAATCCAGAACCATATGGTTGGTTAGCAAAGTTACTTACCACACAGCCAAACCAGTAAATATAGTTGTCAAATACAGTGAAATCACTTCCTATTTATATACATGTGTGTGTGAGAGCGTGTGTGTACACACACATACACACACACACACACATACACACACACACACACATACATATATATATATATATATATATATATATAGATAGATAGATAGATAGATAGATAGATAGATAGATAGATAGATAGATACATACATACATACATACATA
>NC_068987.1:52604588-52605322 GCF_001194135.2 Octopus bimaculoides | reverse complement strand
ATATATATATATATATATTGCATATATATTTTTCATACACTCATGAGAATGTAAAGGCGAATATAGCATGTATTAAAGTCATTATTTAAACGTATATTTAAACTGAGGCTTTCATTACTATTCAAGTAATTCATAACAATTTACACCATTGAAACATCTCTTAGTAACAAAATATTCTGTTTATATGATCTGTACGAATATTTGTATGTGTTTGTGTGATGAGCCTGCTTGTGTTTGCATGTGTGTGCGTAATGACCGTACTGGTGTTTGTGGGATGAGTGTACTGGTGTGCGTGTGCGTGTGTTCGTGTGTGTGTGTGTTTCTGTTTTGCTGCCATAGTGTGTATATGTGAATGGTTTACATATTCTAGGTTATTTCTTCATTTCAAGTTATTTCGAAAATTTTACATACGAAGTAAGATTAAGAAATATTGATTTCTTACATTTTACGTATTTCCTCAACGCATTATACAGTAGAATTTTCTATTTCATTTACAATTTTGTATTTGTGATCATTGTGATTTATAAAATTTCTTCTGTTTGCGCACACACACGCAAACCCACATCCCACCACACACACAGACACACACACTCAGAAAGGCGCACTCATATATCTTTTATCTTCTATTTTTCACTGGTTTGAACACAGGGCTGGGGTCACGCTGGTGCACATGCATATAATTTCTTTTTTATTTCTGTATCTGTACAACGCTATATATATATATAATTATATAT
>NC_068987.1:52603194-52604523 GCF_001194135.2 Octopus bimaculoides | reverse complement strand
TATATATATATATATATATATATATATATATATATGTATAGCTGAAATTTACAGAAAAACAAAAGACGAAGACAGGTATATAAACAACAAGCAGGATATTAATTTGACGCTCGGCAAAGTGAGAAAGTCTTTTACGTTTCGAGCCTACGTTCTATAAGCGTGTGTTTGTATGTATGTAGATATTTTATATCAATATATTTGTATTTATAGGTATGTGTGTGTGTCCCCGCTGTCCACTTGACCAAGAGTTATTCGTTTGTTTTTGCCCTTGATCCATAGCGGTTTATTAAAAGGAGACCGATAGTACAAGGCTCATAAAGATAAATACTGGCATCGATTCATTCGACAACAAATGTTCTTCAAGGCGGTGCTCCACACCTAAATATGTGGATATACTTATATTACACACATTTTAACACACACACATTTTAACACACACACGCACATACACACGCACAAATGCACACACGCGCATTTACACATGCACAAACACACACACACATATATATATACATACATGCCTACACACATACATATAAGGAGGGCATGAGAGGTATTGTTATATAGAAGACCCAATGGTAACGCTAAGAAGTGCTATGGTCAGACCGTAGTTAAACATTTATTTGGTTCGATAATGATACAACTGAGAAGTCTAATGTGGGTCTTCTAAGCATGCATATGTATATATATATATATATATTAGACAGAATATGATAACAATGTCAAAGCTGTGAGGAGGTTTCGGGATACTTATGAGGAAAGAGTCACCCAATAGTTTGGATGTATTATTTCTCTTATTTGTATTATTTGTGCAGTGTGTATATACGTGTGTGTGTGTGTTTGTGTGAGTGTATCTTGTATTTGTCAGGGTGGCGTGTGATATTGTGTGTGTGCCTGTAACGTGCTTGTGTGTGTGTCTATGTGTATATGTGTGTATTTTTTCTTTCAATGTGTGTGTTTTCACTGGGGAATGGGCCTATTGTGGTTGTTTGTGTTTACGTGTGTGTTCATATATGTACGTGCGGGGGGTTGTGTTGTATTTGTGTGTGTTTGTGTATGGATCTGTGTATGCGTGGGTGTGTGTGTGTATGTGTGTGTGCGTATGTGTGTGTGGGTATGTGTGTGTTTGCGAGTGTTGGCTGTGGTTACTCGAATGTGTGCGCGTTTGTGCTCGTGCGGGGGGATATTGTGTTTGCGCCTGTGTGTATGTCTGCGCCTATGTGTATGTATGCGCGTGTGTGTAGGTTGGGGTGGTTGCATTGATTTTGTGCGTGTGTTCGTACATCCGTGGGTGCTTCTGTGCGTGTTTGATGTGGATGTTGTTCGGGG
>NC_068987.1:52599783-52603116 GCF_001194135.2 Octopus bimaculoides | reverse complement strand
GGGGGGGGGGAGGCAGGTGCATTGTGTTTTTGTGTTGGCAGTCCATGTATATTCTTTTAGATGTTAGAGTATGTTGAGTTGTGGTCTGTATTTTTGAATAAAGATATTTTCCTTATTTATCTGTATTTGGTCAGTGGTGCTGTCTGGGCATTGGTACAGTGGGAAAACTAGGAATTTGGCGGGGGGTGGGGCTTATTTTGTGCCAATAAGTAGTATCTGTCTTGGGGGAGATTCCTCAATTATTGGCAATAGACTGGCATCCTAAATCTAAGGGTAAGAATAGTCAGCCCTGTGTAGTCTTTGTGGCTCCCTTCACACTTAATGGCATAAAGTAAAGTTTTTGATGCGCAGGTGAAGCTACTTTTTACAACAAAAGTGGGTTCTGATTGTAATTTATATATTGTTCCTTCAATGAGGTGGAAGCAGTTAGAGCGACTACATTTTTTGACGGTGTTGAACTCTAACACCACTCCAAAAAACACTGAACCATGGCAGACTAGCCCAGAAACAAAAAAAAAAAATCCTTTTGATTCCACAAACTATTTGTATGCTTTACCCCACCAACCAAACTCCCACACTATTTCTAAAAATAGCAACCATCCTTGCCAAACATACCTACAAGACTGCAGATGAAGAAATACAGTTGGTCATCCGCTAAAATTGCATATAAATACTTAGATATGATTTCTGATGAAGTTTTGACTAATCAATATACGCATTCTCCTATCAAATACTGTCTACAATTTTTTTTCTGTATATATGCTTCTATACATGCATGATTTTTTATGAACTTATAGATGATTATGAATTTATTTTACTACCTATTTCGAACACTTTTATATAAACTGTTTAAACAAGGTAAGTCTTCCCAGTGGATCACCTGCTAGGTCTCAGGAACCTGCTAAGATCAATGGCCAAAGGTTCAGCACCGAAGCCTATCTTAAAAAGAGGTATACGGATATAGCTACACTTTGGAGAGTAACGAGCGCCACCAAGCTAACCTGTGCATGATACATACACGATGATAATAACCAGATCAGAACCCATACAGGATCGGTTGACTCCTTGTTTTACCTCAAAGAATGGAAAGCCAGACGACCGAGATAGGTGATAAAATAAGTGGTGAGGTTATCAACGAATGCTCCAACAACGACAACCAAGGGATGGGAAGGAAGAAATGTGTGTGTATGCACGAATTTTACTGTTGCATTTATATACTTAATTTTCATATCAATGTCTGATGTTCATAATGTAGTATCGACAATGTAGTCCGAGTCGCTTCATAAATTTCCCTTAAAATTATAGTATAATTATATTGAACTTTATATCTCCTTGAAACGTAATCAAATCGATTATAAACACTGATGCGATATATTAATGCTTATGACTAAAATATAATTATTCCTTTAGGTTTTAATTTTAAGTTGCCTTTATAACATAAGTTTCAACTATTCTCAGGACTTTCGAATGTTGTACTTGTTATATAATAATTAAACAAATTCTCCTTCCATTATCTATATCGATACGATTTTTCTCGGGAGAGAAAATTAAAATATTAGCCTCAACACTAAATTAAATATTTTCCAAACACTGGCAAATAATAATATGCATTGATGTGTGATTATTTCCATAAATCGCTGCATTCCATTAGCAATATGAAATATATTCTGGTTTCCTACGGGAAGGAGACATCAAATTCTAATTCATTTTCTTAAAAGCGAATTGCAAAAATATGGCGTCATAAATCATGAATTCAATGGTATTTCGAAATAACTAATCTACTAAAAACTCTTGCACTCACCGTATAGAATATGGAGAATATACAGACATGTAAAAATAGCATATAAAAACAAAAAGCAAGAGCATGACTTTATATACGCATAGGCATACACTAATAAGCACACAGCATACACATATGGAACATACGAGAACCTGTGTGTCAATGTCAATGTGTGTATAGATTCATGTATATTATATATATATATATATATATATATATATATGACACACACATATGCATGTGATATATGGACATACTTTTATATATGTGACGCTCACACAAAAAATACACATGTACACACAAACATATACATATACTTAGATAGATAGAGAGAGAGAGAGACATAGATAGATAAACATATCTGTTAGTTTTAAAGAATGGAGAGAAAATTCTCCATAATACTGAACTGACTTCTTTTCATATAGCCTTTCGACTCCTGCAACACCAGAAAAACATGAATTATAAGATTGTAAGGAAGATAAATTAAGCGTAACAGGAAAAAGAATTGAAGCAGAGATTACTATAACGTTGCGTGATAAGTACTCAGCACATATACACAAAACATTCACTAAAATTTTGCGTGTGTGTATATACATGTATGAGTGTGTGTATGTGTGTTTATGTGTGTGTGTTTGTGTGTGTGTGTGTGTGTGTGTGTGTGCGCGTGCGTGTCTGTGCGTGCGTAGACGTGGCTCTGTAGTAAGAAGCTTGCTTCCGAGCCAAATGGTTCCCGGTTAGGTCTCCCTGCTTTGCATATTCGGCAAATGTTTTCTGCTACAGCCTGGGGCCACCATACTCTTGTGAGACGAATTGGTGGATAGAATCTGAAAGAAACCTGTTGTACACACACACACACACACACACACACACGCACGCACGCACACATACAACCACATATATATATACACATGTATGTTTATGTTTGTGTCTGTATTTGTCCGCCACCAGCGCTTCACAACTAGCGTTGGCGTGTTCATGTTCCCGTAAACTAGCAGTTCGGTAAAGGACAACCATATAAATAAGCAACAGGCTTAAAGTCTATGTACTTACATCGAATCATTCATTCGACTAAGCGGTGAAGTAGTATGACAGTAATGTAATGAATGAAACAAGGAAAAGATAAACTAAACATATATATATATGGATCAAAGTGGTTTGATTCATATTCGTTGGTAGTCCTGAGTTTCAGCCATTTTAAATTTGAATGACAGAAACCGATTGTTATTATCGTAAGGTGGGCTGCAATTTGTCGAGGTCACGTAGTACCGTGGGTTGGTGTTGGTATAAATCTACATCAATAACAACATAAATACGAACACCGAACCACAACAACACGAGACCCTCCTAGACCATTCGAGGCCCATCTTACGGTAATAACAATCAACTTCAATCGTTCAAAATCAAAATGGCTGAAGCCCAGCATCTTGAAACTGAAGAGTACCAACAATTTTACATCAATCTGTTTTGATTTATACATGTAACTCCCAATAAATTTGTTCAATACCCTTATTTTATTTTGTCTATCCACTGACTCGTATACATATATATATATA
>NC_068987.1:52597695-52599565 GCF_001194135.2 Octopus bimaculoides | reverse complement strand
ATATATATATATATATATTATAGGGAGGACATCAAAAGAAAGAGACCTCGATATTATGCAAATAGAGGAATTTATTTGTAAAATTCCTGACGATAACTGAAGAGATATTGCAGTGTGCTACCACCTGGCATCCGAAGCTCGGATACTGAATGAGTGTCACATATTTTTACAGATATATATATATAAAAATGTGTGGGTGCGTGTGTGTGTGTGTGTGTGTATGTGTGTGTGTGTGTATGTGTGTATGTGTGTGTGTGTATAAAATGAAGAAATAAATGAGACAATAATCCTTCATACACAGCACAACTAATTAGCGCTTTAATAGTGCCTCAGGAATATAAAACCAATAAAGAGAGAATAAATTTCAATATATTTCAAAGCGTCGGAATACTCTACAGCATACATATGTGCATTCATATATGTACAAGATATAACATAAATATTTTTAATATGTACATATATAAAAATGCATAAATGTTCTTCCGAGCTTGTCTGTCCGTATTATAATCAATGAGGTTATTAAAATATGCGAATGGGGAATGTATAGCGGTAAACCAAATACATGAGAAAGTCGGTATAAAATGGTTTTGCAAGGAAACTTGAGTAGGTACAAAGTCTGACGGCCGTTTCGAGAAAATATAGGTTGGCATGGACGAGTTAATTACAACCATAGCAATCATCTATATTTCTCTCATCAGAGTTCATCTAAAGAATTTATAAATGAGTTATTTATCATTTAAAGCTTTAATCAACATGAGAAATTTAAGAATTTTTAGAAAGCGAATGCTCTGTCGGAACATACTGCTCAAGCGGATGAATATGATAAGAGCTAAAATTAAGTGTTTAAAAACATTATGAAACTGAATCCAAATACATGAAGGGAAAATTGGTTAAAAGCATATAAACTAATTATTTTTGGGAAAAAAAATTAAAAGTTGATAAATATTTATGTCTACAAGGAATTATGACATCCCTAATCTAGTTAAGTAAAATGTTTTTGTCGTTTCTTTTGTGAATAATTTACAGTTTCTTGTGTGTGTATTGCATAGTGTGCTTTTCGTTAAAGTAGACCAATCTAGACTAAATTCTTTATTGTGAATTTTTAATTTATTAATGTGGGTACCTAGTGCAGTTGAAGTTTTTGTTTCTTGATTATTAAAGGAATTTGTGTGTGCCATATATCTAGTCTTAAAATCAGTCTTACTTCTTATGTAAATCTTTTTTGATTTACTAAGGGCTGAAACCTCAACTTTATATATCACATTTCTCCTTAAACAGAAACCAATGTCTTTCAATTCTGTTTAATAAAAGGGTGTAAATTTATTTAAAAAATCTTTTTGTTTCCAAATGAGTTAGATATTCTTATCGACACACTTTTAATAACGCTTTTATATCCTCATTAATAACACTTGGGGAGGATTTGATAAGACGTGGATAAACTTAATGGTTTTATTAGGCTTTTGGTAAGTGTTAAATAAGACATTATCTACATTTAATTCAAGGACAGTAGATTCAATAGGATGATATATTAAGAATACAATATTCAAAGATAAATTAGGTAAATGTTTTCCCAAATATTGCGAAATGAAACATCGAAAAACTCCCCATGAACAACACACTCGAGCATAAGAACCAACAACATAACAAAAGATACTATAAATAATTTAATTATAGTAATGATAACTCTACTGGGCAGAGTAGGAACAACTCGATGTGGAAACGGGAAATTATCTGGTTAGCTCCTCTTTTTTCCCTCCATGTCAGAAACCGTTCTAAATTATTTTTTAGGATTATTGACAGGAATTTTTCTTTAGTCCATGAATATCATTCCATCTTTAATAGGTCCTGCCTTAAACAATCATACTCAACC
>NC_068987.1:52594807-52597685 GCF_001194135.2 Octopus bimaculoides | reverse complement strand
GGATCTATAACTGCGGCCAACAATAAATTTACACTTAAAAATAACAGTATTGATAAAGATGACAATGTAGCTGACCTTAATATGAAGAATAAGAACAAGAATCTTGATATTAAAGATATACAGACGAAGCATGGAAATAAAACATGTAATCGAAGTAACCGGGAATTATGTCCCTTAAAGGCATTCTGTTGAAGGAGAAATGTCATATACAAAGTTAAGGTTTCAACGCTTAGTAAATCACATAAAAGAGATACAATGGAAGTACGACTGCTTTTGAAACTAGGTATAGGGCACACACAAATTCATTTATTAATCACGAAACAAAAGATTCAACTGCACTAGCTACCCACATTAATATATTAAAAATGCACAGTAAAGAATTTAGTCTAGATTAGTCTATTATAACAGAAACCACAACATAAAATACACACACTAGAAACTGTAAATTATGCACAAAACAAGCGATCTATAAGCTTCATGCTAAGAAAAACATTTTACTTAACAAGATCTCGGATGTGATTATTCTTTGTAGACATAAATATTTATCAACTTTCAATTTTTTTTTCCTAAAATAATTAGTTTATATACTTTTAACCAAGTTTCCCTTCATGTATTTGGATTCATCTTAAAACACTATTATCTGGAGCTTCATAACTTTTTAAACACTTAATTGTAGCTCTTATCATATCGTCCGCCTAAACAGTATGTTACGACAGAGCATCCGTTTTCTAAAAGTTCTTAAATTTCTCATGTTGATTAAAGCTTTAAATGTTAAATAACTCATTTATAAATCCTTTAGATGAATTCTGATGAGAGAAATATAGATGATTGCTATGGTTGGAATTAACTCGCCCATACCAACCTATATTTTCTCGAAACGGCCGTTAGACTTTGCACCTGCTCCACATTCCTTTGAAAGTCACTTTATATCAACTTTCTCATCTGTTTGGATTATTGTCATACATTCACCATTCGCATATTTTAATACCCTCATTGATTTTAATACGGAAATACTAGCTCGCAAGTACATTCATGTATTTTTATATATTTATATATTTATTAATAGTTATATTATATCTTTTGTATATGGATGCACATATGTATACTGTTGAGTATTCCGACGCTTTGAAATATATTGAGTAAATATGAACCCTGACCTTTGAAATGTGTTCTCTCTTCCTTGGTTTTATATATATTCATATACAAACGGACAGACAGACAGACATACAGACAGAAGTTAGACGGACAAACAGACTCAGAGAGAGAGAGGGAAAGAAAGAGAGAGACATTTGCTGTCTCACTGAGTTTTCTCGATATTTGCATTATCAAGTTTGTTCTAATAGCATGTTTCTGAGCGGCTATATTCAACGGTTCTGTTTTGCATTACAAGTTACCCTCCCGCAGCCAAAGCCAGAGGGTTTCACTTTCAATTGTTGGGGTTTGTTGCATGAACCGGCCTTGCAACTACTTTTCTTTCTATTTGTACAAACTGTCGTTCTTCCTTTACTCTTAGAATCCTCCTACTGCTTCAGTCACTTTTTGTGATCTCTGACTGCCGAATGTATTATTTCTTTACTTTGCACAACAAAATTAAGATCCCGCTTCGTAGTATTGACTTCCGCATTTAGTAATCCTACCTTCCTTTCGTGGCGGATATAATCGGTCGGTATTACTGTTACGATGCAGTGCATTGTGTATCGTGAGCAGCTTTCTGGTTCTTCTATCCAAGGTCTGCAGTTAGATCTTTGTAATATTCAGAAAGGGCAACGCATCACATTACAAACATTACCCATGTATTTATGACTTTAACCATGTTCTCCATTTAATTTAATAGAAACTGACAAGCAAATCTGTGGTATTGAGCAGTATATTTGCTATAGCCCATCTTTTATACCAAGACCAAACAATGTAACTTCCAATCAGTTAAGATCAAAAGGCACGAGGGCCACTGCCTGGCACTGTATCAGGGCATTTATTATTATAGGTGTTGTTCGTGGTGGTAGTAGTGGTGCGGTGTTGTTTTTTTTCTGACAGTTTCTGTGTACGGTTATGATTCTGCTTGTATGAACCTATACTTTTGTACCTAAAAGTATCTCTGTTTAGAAATACTCCTTTCAAAACTTAAGAAATGGCCTTTGATACCTAGCCTGAGTGAAGCCGTGACAAACTCATCCTTATGTTTGCGTTTTTATATTCATTTTCACAATCACTTTTGGTTTCCGTCAATACATTAACTGACACATAATTTACTGAGGCCTAATTTTCTGTTACCCTTCCTCTCTCTCTCTCTCATGTATTTTCTCTCCATGCATTCCTATCTTTCTCTCTTCGTCTTTTTTTATCCTTTGGGTGTATTTATGTATTATATATTCATGTTACTTATTCTCTCGTGTTGTTTAACTAGATTTGATTATCCCTTGTATGGTCGTCCAACTTAATTTTCCTTCCTTTGGTCCTTGCACTCTTTTCTTTATTCTTTTATCCATTCTTCTTAAGTGTCTCTCTCTTTTTTTTCATCTTTTTCTCTCGTTCTTGTTTTTGTATTTTTATTCCGCTTTTTTCTTTCCGTTCGCTTTGTTTCCTAGTCCTTCTTTATTATCCTTTATCATATACATTCTTTCTACTTCCTTCTCAAATTAGCAATAAAATGCCTCACCATCCATCCGGCTCTTAACATTATTTCTGTTTAGACATAATATTCTTTACAGATCTATTGGGGTCAAGTATCTACTTGCAATTGAAAAATCCAATGCCGAGTTCCTGACAACCACAATGAGGAAATATACTTGGGAACTAGTAAATATAAACTTGTGTCTATCGCAACTTCTCATATATATATATATATATGTGTGTGTGTGTGTGTGTGTGTGTGTGTGTG
>NC_068987.1:52592599-52594797 GCF_001194135.2 Octopus bimaculoides | reverse complement strand
TGTGTGTGTGTGTGTGTGTGTGTGTGTGTGTATATATATATATATATATATACTTAAATACATATACGCTTACATACATATATATATACATATCCAGAAGAAGGAAAAAGTTGACATACAAATGAAGTTTATCAATATTGATAATTTAGTTATATCTGTAACTGCGCATTTCTACAGGGAATCCAATGTTATAATTGTATTACTTATTGACTCAACTCTTAGTATACAATGCTATATTTGACAATCCCATGAGGATGTCTTTGTCACGAAACTAGTATATATTCTAGTTTCCAGGACGATGAACGTAGACTGATTTCATAGTTTTCGAACAGACAAACTACCGTCGCAAGTTTTGAATGGATCTATATTCTCATGGTAGACACCAAATTTATTTCAAAATCACATTCAAATAATTCATTTATTTTATTTGGTATCTCAATGGCGTGTTGTGTTGACGAGGTTTTAATATAAATATAAATGTCATAATTGCATGGGGCAATGCTTCGCAAAGTAGGTGGTAGAAAATTTTATATGGATGTTTGGGATAAAGGTGCATTCGATGCATTTATACTCCTTTCCTATTTGCCTCATATTGAAATATTAGCTTTAAAAAGTAGTACTATGACAGCTAACCTGTTAGCCGCAGTCACATCGCAGATGGAAAAGGAAGCAACATCAACAATAATAGTAGACTTCAAAAGACGTAAATAAAAACGTGTATATACTATCTGTTCATTTAATGATCAGCTACTGTTGGTTGGTGATATAGTAAGTAGTTAATAATATAGAACTAGTTCTCTGGAAAACTTTGTCTTGCCTCATTCATATTTCCTGTATGTATGTTAAAATTGGTAGAGCCATTGAGTCTTAGGTACACATATCTTTTAGTAGGCCTTGAAAAATAATTTTCTTTTTAATGAAATATTGGGAACTGCATTTCGACTATGATTCTATTAACTAAAGATGGATAATTATACACTTGCCATACTTTATAATTTTATGAAATTCTATATTTTACGCACAAAAAATGGTCAAATGGATGGTATTCGAATGGAAGGCGCTAGCGTAATGAAAACAGCCGAAATGTTTGGCGTATAAAGAAGTACTGACTCGAAAGTGATGACAGCCTTTGAGAAAGAGGGAAAAAATCTCCTCATCGAAACAAAAATCCGGAAGAAAAACCAAACCTTTCCAGATAGGGACCATCGGACTCTTACACGAATTGTTAGAAAGGATCGCAAATGACCACCTCGAGAACCCAGTTTCCATAAAAGCTGTTCGCCGGGAGCTGCAAAAAGTCGGTTTTCACGGGAGAGCTGCAAGCAGAAAACTACTTTTAAAAACAAACGCTGCAAAGAGTTCAAAGTGGAGTACAAATCTACAGAATTGGTCCCTAGTGCAGTAGGAGAATGTTATTTTCTTGGATGAGTCATCCTTTACCTTATTTCCGACAAGCGACCGAATGTACGCGTGGAGACAGCCTAAGCATTTGACTTAGACTGTCTTCTTCCCACTGGAGGAGGATCTCTGATGATCGGCGGGGAGGGGTCTATATCTTGGAAATCCGCCGGCCCAATGATTTCCCTCCGTGGCAGAATTAACGGTCAAGACTTTTTAAGCATTTTATCTGATCAAATTCATCCTATAATTGCAGAACTGTTTTCGGAGGAAAACGCAATCTTTCAGGATGATAATGCACCACGTCTCACAGCTAACCTTGTTACCGAATTGCATGAGGAAAATTCTAATGAAGTTGAACACCTTATCTGGCCACCACAGTCCCCAGATTACAATATTGTTGAACACATATGGTCCATTTTTGGAAAACAAGAGTCGATATCCTCTACCACAGGAACTAGAGACTGCTTTAGCTGAAGAATGGACAAAAATTCCTTTGGAATTAATTCAAAATTTGTACGAGTTCATACCTCGTAGAATTCAAGCTGTAATTACTGCAAAAGACGGTCCAACCCCATATTAAAATAAATTTGTTTGAAATTTTAAGGTGTTTCCATTATTTCATCCAGCCCCTGTATTTATATATATACAAGCGCGTGCACACGCACACACACACACATACACACACACGCACACGCACATACAAACACACACACGCACATACATATTCGGACATACATGTATACGCTGGAGTATGTCGTCGTTTCGAGTAATTAGTTTTCAACAAAATTGAGTTCAAT
>NC_068987.1:52587181-52587837 GCF_001194135.2 Octopus bimaculoides | reverse complement strand
TATATATATACAATATATGTATACATACATAGACATAGAGATACACAAAGATACACACACCTGTAGATACGTAGATTGACTCATAAACAAGTAATCACTCAAACACTAACACGCACACACACACATGCATACAATCACCTATACATATACATTATGCACTATAAGAACATGCATATATTCCACAAATATGTGCGTGTGTGTGTGTGTGTGTGTGTGTGCATATGTGTACATGTGTGTGTTTGTGCGTGAAGACAGGTGAATAGTTCACGATTACCTGTAACGTAATTATCTCTGAGGCCGTAGAAAGTCTGAAACTTTGAAATACTGAGAAAAATGGAGAGAGAGGGAGAATCATGTAGCCAATTTTACTTA
Source organism: Octopus bimaculoides (assembly GCF_001194135.2). Lineage (NCBI taxonomy): Eukaryota > Metazoa > Mollusca > Cephalopoda > Octopoda > Octopodidae > Octopus > Octopus bimaculoides. The sequence continues at coordinate 52,587,465 of NC_068987.1, read as the reverse complement.
CAAGGATTGAAAAGATCCAAGTCAAAATTTCACAAACTTATTGTAGGGAAGTTATTCTTCAGCACACATCGGTACCTGCATCCCCGAGTATTTTTGCATGTCTTTGTGTGGTTGTCTTTCAGTCTGTGAGCATGTATGCATGTAGGTATGTATGCATGCATGCATGCATGCATGTATGTATGTATTTATGTATGTATGCATGTATGTATGTATCTATATATCTATATGTCTCTATCTCTCTCTCTCTCTCTCTCTCTATATATATATATATATATATATATATA
>NC_068987.1:52583070-52585919 GCF_001194135.2 Octopus bimaculoides | reverse complement strand
CAGATGAAACATTGTCCCTGTTGTAGTAGGGGTTCTGAATGAGAGGGGAAGGTGTGAGATAACCACCAAAAATAGCCGTGCAAATGTTTTCGGTCACCTTACATAAACCAATGAAGATACAGGTTTTTAAAACAGAAAAAATGATTATAATGAAAATGTATTACATAATGTTTATTTCAAGAAGTTACTGAACGTTGTTAATACTTCGTGTGGCTTCTTTTAGCTTGAATAATCGCTTGACTGCGCTTGAGAAGAGATGCGTACAAATCCTTCACTATCTTCAAAGGTATGAGAAGCCATTCTCTGTGGCTGAGCTCCCACAACTCTTCAAGATTGTGTAGATTCTTTTGACGAACTCTTCTTTTTAGTTCTGTCCACATTTGTTCGATGATAGTTAAATCATTACTCTGAGCTGGGCAATTTTACAATAAGGTAACACCTTCATCGATCAGACTCCGTTGTGTTCCACACGATCTGTGACATGGAGCTCCATCATGCTGAAATATCTCACCTTCATCCAAGTCTGGTATCAAATTGTCCTTCAGCAACTGGATGTATTTGGCACTAATCAAGTTACCGTCAATTTTAACCAGCTTTCTCAAACCATCACTTTCTATGTATCCCCACAGCATCAGATTCTACCCCACAAAGTTCAGTTTCCCACGTGTAACGTGGGTCGATTCACTTTCTAATAAACGAGAATTTGCCAGAAGGTATCGAAGAATAGTTTAATTAGCCGAACACTTTTGCACGGTACTGTACATATACAAGTACGTGGAACGTATTTTCAGTATTTGTTGCGGAGTCATAAAATCGGATAATTATTTTCTATCACATCCTCCATCTGGTATGTGTTTGCCCCAGTATTTTATTATTTTGACATAATTTTTTTCCTGCAACCAAGTGGCAGATTATGTTTTTTGTCTTCTATCTCACTATTTCTGCGTTTGTTCTCTGACTGGGTTTTATCTATTTTCAATTTTATAAGGTTCGTTTCAGTGGCTTGTACATTTGCAGCTATAATTAGCGGTTCGGTCTCACGTTTCAGGTTTTCATGCACCGGACTAATTACGCATTTCTTTACTTTCAACCTCTATGAATTGGTTATATAATTGTTTCTCTTTCTAGAGACCTATTTTATCCCTTCTGCTTTTGAATTTTCATACGTTGTCAGTAAATTGCTTTGTATATAACTTTTGTCCCCTTAATATTTTCATAGGTAGAGGCTGTTAGAATTACCTGAAAGAGGGTGCACGTTGCATATTGTAAACGGTTTCTTAGTTCAATCTAACTACCGTAGATTGATTACTGTCGATTTTAGAAGGGGAGCAGAATATCTTAATACTGGAAAAGCCCATGGATTCAATACTTTGGTAATATTCTCTCCATTTCCTTTTGTTTCAAACATTTTCCTAAATCTTCTCCTGTATACTTTGAAGTGTTTTATTCTCATCTCTCTCTATCCATTATCATACCTTCTTACAGCGATATTTAGGCATCTGTAACCCTAATTATTCCACAGTGATCTTATATTGTTGTCTTGTAATTTTCCCATCAGATTTTTATCTTTCGGTCTCTCTTTATATTTACCGCTGGACACTTATTTGCCCTACACTACATTCCAATATACTCATCGACTACTTCCCGTTTGGATTAGACGAACAAGTTTTTTTTACTTTTTGTATAGCGTTTGAGTTCATCCGCATACAACAGGTGGCGATTTTCACCAATTGTTGTTGTTGTTATTATTATTATTATTATTATTTTATGTTTGACTTTTGCTTTGCATTTGTACAAGTTGGATCCAGGTCTCACATTATTATTATTATTATTATTATTATTATTATTATTATTATTATTATTATTATTATTATTATTATTACCATTATCATCATTATTATTATTATTATTATTATTATTATTATTATTATTATTATTATTATTATTATTATAGACGTCGCACAGAATACAATATCGTGAAGATATTTTGTCTAACGGGGGTTTGTACTGTTTGTCAAGTTACAAGGACGCCAGACAGACAATGCTTTATGCAATATGGAGTGCAGTTTCAAGTAATGCCGAGCTTTGCAATACATCAAGATTGTAGCGTATTTCTAAGGTTTTCAGATATTTTTTTTCAGATTGAGTGGTATTGAACACAATGCTTTGTTGACAATAGGAATAACATATATGTTCGACTCTCGTAGCTGCCATAGCTTAGCGATCCCTGTTCTTGGATCACCATATTTATCTTTCTTTCATCGTGATATGTTGACCTCCTGGCACTGCGACGTCGATTATAAAACAATCTTGTTTGTCCCTCCTAATGGTTACCATATCCGGCCTTCGGTGCTCTAAAACCTTGTCTATCTGGAAATTAAAGTCCCAGAGGATTTTTGCCTTCCACTTTTCGAACCTCATATAGATACTTACGGCATAGTAGCCTAGTGGAGGTTTTGGGCTACTTTGCACATATTATTTAGCATTTTCAGAAGATTAGTTCGGCATTTTTTTTAATTTGCTGCCGACTGAAACTGCGCTTGCGCGGTGAATTTCAAAAATTATAATATATAAGGATGAGACACGTGTTATTTATCTCTAAATTATATGTTAATGTGATGGCGCGATCACTGATGAGAATTTCACCTAACAAATTAATTTATTAGTTAAAAAAAAATTCGACACCTATGTATGACCGTAAAAGTATGTATATCTCATTCCCTTCGAAATTGCACTTAAATGTGGTTTTGGTCGTTTTGTTTGCTTCTTCTAGCGTGTAAAGCTGCTTGTTAAAGGCAGCTTCTCTTGTGTTTAAATGTACACTATTTTATATTGAGTATATATATATA
>NC_068987.1:52581355-52582254 GCF_001194135.2 Octopus bimaculoides | reverse complement strand
GTATATATATGTATCTATACATATATGTATATATATATATATAGATATACATATATAAATATATATATTCATTCATTCATACATGCTTGTAATTATGTGTGTCTGCATCGCTCGTGCGCATGAGTGTTAGTTACTTCCCTGTAAATTTGACTTTTTATATTATATTACGCAGATATGTTTTTGTCGGAACTAGGTATATGCATTGCTGATATTTACAAATCTTCGTTGCCAATCTTATTTAGAAAGACATGATGTGTCCTAGAAGTTACCTATAAGCGAAATGTGCTGCATTATTGCGGATGATGGCACAGCCTTTCAATTGCAACATGTCGTATAATGTATATAATTAGTTACAACTGACTGAATGCACATAGAGAATGCGCAAGAAAGAAAATGTGGAGTTATGCGATTTGTATAAGGTAGGTCAGACGAAAATGAAGAGAACACTAATACACAATCAATGACGAAAGACGTACATCACTTTGATACATGCATCTCTGTCTTAATTAGACCAGCGGTCTACATTGTAATTTTAAATTTTACTCTGTAGACACTCTAAGTTATGTGCGGCAATATATTTTAAGTGGACTGTGTACCAATGATGCTTACATACAGGCAGAACAATGTTACAAACTAAGACCTTCATAATAAACTAACAACGTTAATAGACACAACATACACAGAAACAATGGCACACATAGTATCTGTATATATATGTAGGGGAGAATTTGTGTGATTTTAAGTGCATGTGGGCAGGTGTGTATGCACATACAAATGTATATTCATATATGTATGTATGTATACATATATATTGTTTATGTATATGTATGTATATGTATATATATATGTATATATATATATATATATATATATATATATATATATATATATATATATAT
>NC_068987.1:52579916-52580568 GCF_001194135.2 Octopus bimaculoides | reverse complement strand
TATATATAAATATATATATATATTTCGTTCTGGGATTTGGTTTGCAAGATTTTTGATGTGATTTCGTGTGCTGAAGCATTCATTTTCTTTTCGTGCCTTAAAATTTAACACACTCACCGTTAAAATTTCCACTTATTATTTTTATTTTTCTAAAATTTCGTTGCGTCTTGCAATCTTTTCAATAGTCTTGACTCTGTCCGTTATTCACGTTGCGTTCTGTTTTTGCTTTTCTTTTTTTTCTTTTGCGCATGCGTGTGTCTGAGTGTGTGTGTATGTATGTATGCGTGTATGTGTGCATGTGTGTGCATGTATGTCTGTGTGTGTGCATATGTATATATGTATGTATGTATGTATGTATACATACACACACTCTCCTCAGACACAACCGTATATATATATATATATATATATGCAAACAATTAAGTGTAATTTCGAAATTAGCCCTAATTGCGGTTTGGATTTTAACTACTCATTCTTGCGGTTTAGATGTCCGGTTACGGCCATCTCTTATGTGTTTAAATGTACACTGTATATATAATGAATAACATATAGTCTATTGACTAGTTTTTCTACACGGTGGTAAACAATTTCTAAATAATATTTTAGTACCCAGAAATTTATTAATATTATATATATATATATATATATATAT
>NC_068987.1:52579613-52579866 GCF_001194135.2 Octopus bimaculoides | reverse complement strand
TCTCTCTCTCTCTCTCTCTATATATATATATATGTATACATATGTATGCTCACAGATGTGTACATATACAGACATATATACATATATATGTGTGCATGTGTGTGTGTTTCTTCGTGCTTGTATGTGCGTGTGCGCTCCCGTGTGCGTGCGCGAGCATACCATATACAAGTATGTACAAGGAAAGGATAAGGTGAGACAAGGAATTAATATCAAATTACAAGTGCAGTCCGCAGGCATATTTCCTATAGGACGT
>NC_068987.1:52578606-52579603 GCF_001194135.2 Octopus bimaculoides | reverse complement strand
TCGTTATACTGTTCCGGAATGTTCTAGCCACCGCAATATGCTTCATGGGAAGATAATATCTGGAAGACATTCTCTCGCAGTTGGCAATAACGTAGTTAATATCTTCTTTTCTTGCTTTGCACAGCCTATATTTGTTGTCAATCAATGTTTTCTGTCTTTTATGTTGCTGTTTACTTGATAAAGATCTCTTCATCCAGAACAAACTTTTGATATGGTCAACTCCTTTTATGGATTGTGTCTTTCTTGCCAAGAACCTAGACACTATCTTCTCAATGAGCTTGCCTATCTTTTAATATTTTGTTCTCTTCATAAACAGAATTTGGGAATATTCCTTAGGGAGAGGTCTGCCTCAAGTTCATTCGTTATTCTAATTATGCTCTTGATTTCATAGTCGTAAACTTGTGCTGGATAGTTATTGATCACATTTCTCTGCTGAAGATACAGCATCAGTGTCATACAATGTGCTTCTTATGATATCAATATACATCTATGAAGAGGGCCACCACTCTTGCGCACGAAGCATAGCCCATTTATACCTCCACTGATGCAGAAATTTCCTGTAACAATAAGTCGTTTGAGAGTTCGAAATTCTACTTCACAGAGTTCTTGTGGCCACTTCAGAAGCTCAAATTTACGCGTAGATACAAGAACTTTAAATGTGCCACGGACAATATCTTTGTTCAAATGACCATATCTTTTGTATATATATATATATATATATATGCTACTGCATAAATATATAGAAGCGTTCTTATGTAATCTTACCAGCTTTCTGTACACAGATTATTTATTAATAGCGTATGTTACCTTCGTATCAGTAGTAACAACGTATGGCCGAATACTAGACTAACCACTAAGGTCACTATGTATTTATGTATGTATGTATGTATGTATGTATCTATCTATCTATCTATCTATTTATCTATCAATCTATCGATCTATCTCTCTATCTGTCTATCAATCTATATATGTATGTATTTATGTATGTCTCATCTAT
>NC_068987.1:52576757-52577253 GCF_001194135.2 Octopus bimaculoides | reverse complement strand
CCACTAAGGTCACTATGTATTTATGTATGTATGTATGTATGTATGTATCTATCTATCTATCTATCTATTTATCTATCAATCTATCGATCTATCTCTCTATCTGTCTATCAATCTATATATGTATGTATTTATGTATGTCTCATCTATTTTTTAATTATTATAAATCTTTCACTGAGTAGGGTTTCGGTTTCCAGCAAAGATACAAGGCTCTATCTTTTTTGTATTCTGAGTGATTTCCATCCGTGTCCTCTCTGAGGAAAGAGAGCCCAGCTGGTTTGGGGCTGTATAGGAGATTATTAGGAAGCGGGTGCATTTTGAGGAGCACATCGCCATCTCGATAGTACTGCTCTCTTCACTTTTCAGCGCTGCATTTATCTATTTATTTTTGCTACTGTTTAGCATGTGCTGTCTGAGTGATACCATACACCATTCAGAAGCCGCCTGCATTGATCTCAGGCCTCAAACACATTCATATATATATATATATATATATATA
>NC_068987.1:52572262-52576496 GCF_001194135.2 Octopus bimaculoides | reverse complement strand
GTTTAGTCGCATTGCGTAGTACTTTGGCCGAGTGTCTTCTACTACAACCTTCAAATGACTAAACCCCTCTAAATGAATTTTTCGATAGAAACTGAAAGAAGCCTTTCAGTCATCCGTGTGTATGTGAGTGTGCATGCGTTTGTGTTTGTATCTGTGTGTGTGTGTGTGTGTGTGTGTGTGTGTGTGAGAGAGAGAGAGAGAGAGAGAGAGAGCGAGAGAGAGAGAGCGCGAGAGAGAGAGAGAGAGCGAGAGAGAAAAAGAGAATGTCTGTGTGCATGTGTGTTTGAGTGGCTTTAATCCTGCGATTGTTCCGCACCCCCACTTGACAAGAGATGACGCTATGTTTACATTCACGTAACTTAGCGCTTCTGCAAAACATATCGATAAAAAATATCACACTTAGAAAATAGAAGTAATGTGGTCAGTTACATTGACGAACATGCCTCTAGTTGGTACCCCAGCATGCCCACAGTTTAACGACTGAAATACATAAAAAGAATAACAGAATGTATCGGTATACACGTTTATGTAGGAAACCAACGAATTTTCAACTCACTTATTCTGCCTCGTGAATATATCGTTTGCGATAGAGATGTTATGGTAGAGTTCAGCCTCTGACACATTCCATACCACACAGTAAAGATATTCAGAAAACATATTTCGAATGCAATTTGAGTAATCAAATGAAAAATTGCCATCAAAACATGAATTGTTGATATTAACGCACTGATGTTTAAACACGAATTTATTTATTTTAATTTCTTTTTTATACTTTTGGTTCTTTATACAGAAATCAGAAAAGCAGGAAACGCTATTGAAATTCTAATTGTACAAGATAAAATATTTTCGAGTTTTCTCGTAATTATTTTCAAATCAAATTTACTAGAAACCTCTTCGTAATAATCTTTCCCGCCACCTCTCAGTTTGTATAATTGTGTTTATCGGAGTATATTTTTCTTGTGTTTGTATATATGTACGCACAAGTACACATGTTTAAAGATATGTGTAAGCATACATTTCCATGCTCCATTGCAATACAGAGGAAATACTTGCAAACTCTTTATGCATAGACAACTATAAGCCTGTAGCCTTTAAACAGAATACGTATGTTGGTGGATGAGAAAACGTATTTCTTCAGCGACCAATTATATATTCATAGGACTAGCTACAACGAATACATTATATACGTAAACTGGCTTATGTAATGGCAGATATATAGGAGGTATTAATGCGGCCTGTTAAAGATAGTACATGTTTGCTGATGAAATTCCAACATAGGGCAGAATTTAGGACGGTTTATTACTCGATTTAGTTTGATTCATATATTTGGGACTAAAGTGGGTGTTTACATCCCTCTGTTCTTAGACTTGTGTCTAAACTATACGAAAATGTCACAGTTCCTCGTTTTATATGCATACATAAGTTTGATAACTTGGAATGGTTTCGGCTAGCATAGGCCCAGGCCATGTCTAACTTAATAGCACCACCTGCTGAAGTCTTTTAGCTATACATGAGGAACCATGGCCAACTCTACCAAAGAGTTATTATTGCTGGAAACATATCCGAGTGTAGGAGTTTGGCCTGGGTATTTTTGAAGAAATCTGTCCAGAGAACTCTTGAATTTTATGGGATCCGTTTCCGCTTTGACGTATTTCATATGGTATTAAAGCATATTAAGAGCATATGGTAATTTCAAAGCAACCTATTTTTCAAAGTGGATCAAATCAAACTTATCTTCATTTAGAGGAATATTGTTTGTTCCGCCCATTGGACAACAGCAAACAGATCCGACTGAAGGCACGTTTAGTTTTCTATACCGTTTAAGGTTTTCTGGAATTTGGAATCATCTGCAAAAATTTTCAATGTAGAATGTTTGATGACGTCTACAATGTTATTGATGTAGATAATGAAGATGAGTGGGACCAACACAGTACATTGCGAGACACCACTACTGTCTGTGAACTGGATCGTATTCCCTCAACCACACGATGTTGGGTTATGTTCGTCAGTAAACACCTTAGCCACTGTAGCAGCTTCCCACGGACTCCAATGTTGGACAGTTGTTTCGTCAGCAGGATTTTGTGGTCCACTCTGTCAAGTCTTGCTGAAATGAAGATATGATATCAGTCTTGGAGCCTTCTCCTAACGCTTTTTCGATGTCATCAAAATGGTGCAGAAGCTGCGACAGGCAGTCACTGCCATCGCGGAAACCATGCTGGTTGGGGTTCAGCAGATTGTTGTCTTCGAGGAACTGAGTTATTCGAGATCTCACCACACTCTCAAATACTTTAATGATATGTGAGGTGACTGAACACGGATGTTGGTTCACTGAAAGAGATTTCATTCCCTTTTTGAAGAGTGGAACGACAGACTGGGAAAAACAATTATTAGGAATGCAGCCTGCACCAGGTGAGTTTCTCTAGATACCAGTTAGAGGGGGGTGCAATTCAATGTCGACACATCTTCAGGAGAGTGGTCGGGAACTTAACGAGAGCTACTGCCGAGTTGTGCTTGATCTTATTTACTTTTAGTAGGATATCAGGAGCACCATAAGTTATGTGAGATATGGTTAGTTGAAGGTTTACCTCAATGATACTAGCCAGATCAACCGCATTAGCATTATTGAAAACAGAGCAGTATTGTCTTTATAGTATCACGCACATGGATTTTACATCATCATGTAGAGTGTTGTTCTCATCAACCAGAGGACCAACAGTGGAGTCAGTGTCTTTATGTTTTTTGTAAATGAAAATAACACTTTGGGATTGAGTTTTATTTTCACAGTGGCCCAACTCTCCTTTGATGCTCTTTGTTTGTTAATGATGGTCATCATGCTTTTTTTGGAGGTTGTATTTTTTTCGAATTGAGTGATGCAATGGCAGCCGAGTGGGTGCATTGCTACTGGCGATATTTAAGTTGGTTGATTTTCTTGTTAATTCTTTTTATTTTTCTCATAATTGCTCTTGTATTTTTAGGGATTCTGCACTTAGATTTCTATATTGATATTAAAGGAGTATGTTTTGCGCATATATTTGTTACAGTATCTACACATATCTGCCATGATGCGTTTATGTTGTTGGTGGTGTGTGCGTACGTGAAGGCCCAATCAACTTGTGAAAGATCACGATTGATCACATCCCACTCTGCGTTATGAAGATCCATAGTTTCAAATGGATGGACTGGAGAAATGTCATTGGATTTGGGTGGTAAAATCTCAGATCGCAGAGAACCACCATGTGAACTAGGCAGCTGTGACACGCAGTGTTAAGTAAGTTGTATTCAAAGAGCTGTTATAGCCGCACCCTTCAATGTGGAATATCAAAAGTTGGCAGGCCAGATTATTAATTGTAAATGATTGATATACCACAGCTGCAATATTCTTTGACAGTTGTAACTGCCGCTCCTATAACAGTCTGAAAATTGAATAGTTTCTTCTGTACAACCCAATTAAAGATAGGATGTTCGCAACAGTTGACAGAATAAAGACTTCAGGAGTCTACATAGGGTTCAGCTGAAGTTCGGTGTGTCAGTGTAATGTATTTGAGGAGTTGAGCACTAATATTTTCATATTTTTTCTTTTTCAATAAAAAAATGCTGATCAATTGTAATCAAATTCCTATTTTCTTCAATGACATGAATGAACTAATGACCCTTGATCTTTTGCTTGGCCACGAAATTCAAGGATCAGAGTGTTCTGAAAAATGTTCAATAAAGTAACATCAAACTAGAGACAGTTTCAGCCCTATTGAATTTCACATTACTTACAATACGTGTGTGCATATTTAGACTTAACACTTATCTTTCCAATCCTATACTAGGAACGTAGATTAAAAAGTCTAGTACAAGGTCGTGCGTTTAGGTAAAATACAATACAAATAGTTTTTAGTAAACTTTAAAGTGACCTTTAGATAACAATTCCAGTAAATGGTCAAATATCATTAGTTTAACCCTTCCTAAATATATGTCTATGAATAAAAACTGTTCAGTTTTCTAATGGAATAGTTTACTTCTGGCTACAGTGAACTAAATTATTAACAAGCTCCACACGTACATCACAAACTCTCAAACTTAACGCACTTAACTTTTTTGTTGTTTCTGCAGACCTGAACGGCCTATGGTGAAAGTCTTGCATCAAGTAAAATATATCATTGATGTTCTGTTATACTGTTTTCATGCATAGATACATGCATACATACATTCATACATACATATGTATGTGTATATATATATATAT
>NC_068987.1:52568167-52570400 GCF_001194135.2 Octopus bimaculoides | reverse complement strand
GAAGAGCGTAGGCTCGAAACATAAATGCTTTCTCACACTCCCGAGCTTGAAACTAAAACACCTGCTTGTTGTTTATACACCTGCCTTCGTATTATGTTTTTCTGTAAAATTCAACTAAATTTATGTAAAGACAACCAGACAGACATACAGACAGACAGACAGACAGACGGATAGACAGACAGATAGATAGATAGATAGATAGATAGATAGATAGATAGATAGGTAGATAGATAGATAGATAGATAGATAGATAGATAGATAGATAGATAGATAGATAGTCGAGAGCAGTGGCGGTGGCCGCGATGGTCGTGGTGGTAGTGGTGGTCTGAAATTGAGGAAGACGGTTCTGTAATTTCACATTGAAGCTTGTGCAAAGGATTTTGTTTATTATGCTGAAATTATGTGCCATGCATTAGCTTAATTTCTTCATCAAATCGACGTTGCTTGAACATGCGTTTATTACGTAGCATAATTTTATAGCTTGGTACAATTTTGTTTTTCCTGCATTCATTTTTTAAAGTTTAGGGGTATTTTATTGAATGCTAAAGGTGAGACCTATAGACGCATTTATGTCAATAATACCTCATCAGAATATTATTATATATTCAGTTATGCCCTGTCATTTACTTGAGAGTTGCAAGAAAATTTCGCACCTGTATAGTTTGCATAATGATATATGTAAGAGAGATAAATATGATCGGGTTGGATGAATCATTATATTGCAACATTTTAAAATACACATGCCAAATATTCTCAACTGATTAGAATTTCTCTAAAGCAGATCAAAAATGTTAATCTTTCATCTATCCATAACTCCGAGTTTAGAAACTTAAAGACGTCTCTGAAATGAAAAGGATTTTTATTTGGATTAAAAATGCAGGGCACTTTTCCACCGTCAATCAGGAAATATTCATATAAAATGTTTCCGGTTTTGCGAGCATCTAGATATTTTTTCATAAAATCGTATAATTTTCGAGTTTAGAAACATACATGCATACATATATTCATATATACATACTATGTGTGTGTATATATATATTTGTATTTATTTATTTGAGAATACACTCGTGAAAAAATCGTAATCAATAATAATAATAATAATAATAATAATAATAATAATAATAATAATAATAATAATAATAAAATCATAATCAAATATAATAATAATAATCTGGAAGAATAATTGGCTGAAACCAATCAAAGCAGTATATGTAAAAATATGTTTCTTATATATTTTCAAAAACAGTGTTGATTTATAATAACTAATTAACGAAAATACATTTGATAAAACAGTGTGTGATATCAGAAATTGGTGTACTGTATTTATTATATACACGTTCAAATCTATAAATGTCATATATGTCATATCTATTGCAAATGCATTTCTAACTTATAATATATGATTCATTAAAGGCGGCTAGTTGGCTGGATAATTAGCATGCTGGGTAAAATGCTTAGAGGCATTTCGACATTTTAACTTCTGAGTTCAAATGCCGCCGGGATCAAATAAGCACTGGTCGAAGAAATCGACTTAGCGTTTCCCCTGGACTTTCTGACCTCGTGCCAAAATTTTAAACTCTTATATCATTCGTTTCTGTATAATTTACTTGACAATCACCTGTAGACTTAAGATAAGTATTGGTTTCAAATGTCGACACAAAGCCATCAATTTCTTGGGTGCTGGTAAGTAAATTACATCGACCGAAGAGCTCCGGAGGAACTTATTTCATTGACCTTCAAACGATAAAATCTAATGTCGAACTCGGCAGAATTTGGACTTAGAAGGTAAAGACGGACAAAATGTTGCTAAGCATATTACCCGGCACGCTGCCAACTTGCCGCCCTAGACATTAAATGAAAATTAAAAATAATGTCCAGCTAAAGTATTGAAAATGTCGTGTCAGAACCACTGGCACAGAGTTTGCTAGACGCAGTACAATATATTGATCGCTTCAAGTAAAACTGTTTTTATATCAACAAAAGCATGGTTTCATAACACTCAAATTATTTTAATACAGGCAGGGAAATGTATTTCAAATAGTAGAATAGTTTTGGAATTCTCTCTTCATCTGAAACTAATAACTTACGTACAATTACACCCGAGAAACCCATATACAGAGGGGAGGGGGGGAGAGAAAAATACATATGTTACATATATAGATAGATATAACTAGACAGTCATAAGTATATATGTGTATATGTGTATCTATATACATATATATATATATATATA
>NC_068987.1:52567331-52568085 GCF_001194135.2 Octopus bimaculoides | reverse complement strand
TAAATATATATATATATATATATATATATACTTACACACACACACACCCACACACACACATATATATATATATATATAATTATACATCTTAATACATCACACGTATAATCAATAATTGAATTTAGATACATTTATGAATTGTAACCTAAGTGCATATAGTGCATTATGGTATTAATATAACTATCGAGAACATATATGTGCGTGTGTGTGTGTGTGTCTGCTTTTGGTGCGATATATATAAATGCATATGTATGAATATATGTATTTATAAAAAGGTGAGAGATAGAAAGAAGCAACAACTATGAATGTGGAATATACTCCCATTGAGACGAACCATTGATACTGATAATGGTCTCTGGAAAGCTATATAGTTGATATCATAACTTATTCTTCTGCTCTCAAATGCTAATAGTACGTCATGAAATGAAAGCCGAACTAAATTTCATTCACTTCAATTCACTGCGTGATTCTATGAATGTCGTAGTCTCATGCATATGATCTGTGTATGCATATATATGTTACAGAGAGACAGAGAGACATACACAAATACATACATACATACATGCACACACAAGCGCGCATACACACCCTTGCACATATATATACTTCTGACACACCCTGTTGACAGACGCCTGTTTGCATAAGGGGGATAGTATAATTCACTTGTGTCTTTTTATTATTGTTTCATTATCAATATCAAACGAATGTCAGATTCCATTGTGTTTTTTTTTTTTTTTTTTTTTTTTTTTTTTTT
>NC_068987.1:52565269-52567165 GCF_001194135.2 Octopus bimaculoides | reverse complement strand
TATATATATATATATATATATATTACATATATATATATATATATATATACGAATATATATGTGTGTGTGTGTGTACGCGCGCGTGTGCGTGTGTGTGCGTGTGTAATTATGCATGCATGTATTTATGTATAAACATAAGTGTGAATGTACATGCGTGGATGGATATCAGGGCACTTTGAGGATTCGCATCTCCTGGAATCAGCTGGACAAATTATGCATTGAATTAATTTCTAAATGGCTGAACCCTCCCGTGTTTTCTACCGTAATTCTTAAGCAGAATCACTGTGCCTCATTATGTAATGAAGTGATAGTATCGCACATACATTCTAATGTTGCTGAAACCAATATATCATACAGATAAATGGAAACCAGCACTTGTAGTTGCGTAAGGAATTATTTAAACATTCATGCCCTTACACCTACTGGTTTCTATTGAACACAAACTCACATGTGTATGAGTGTCTGTAAGTATGTACGTGTTTGTTTGTAAGTATGAATGTATGTACGTGTATTGTGTCTATAATTATGTATGCGTACCAGTAGTGTTATAGCAACACATAGTCTTTGAGAAAGCAATAAGGAAAAAATGTCATTATCTATAAGAAATAACAAAAAAACATGTCATTAGTTTAGTAGCTTCAGGAATATTAATTACTTAAAATTTCTCCTCAGACGAGATAAAAGGCATGTTCATGCTAAGTCTAGTCAAAAGAAAAGGATGAAGAATATAATTAATCAAATGTTGAGTTTAGTGCTAAATGCGTTTGATATTTAATTGCAGTAAGGTGAAAACGATAAATAAATCTTGCTCTAAGTTTGGCTGATCACCGAAGTAAACTGTAAGAACGGAATCTAAAACCTGGAGGATTAGGAGTCAGAGAAGTTTTTACATATCAATCTTTCAGTGTTATTTTTCTTTTTTATTTATGTTGCTGTTGGTGAAGGCGCAATGGCCCAATGGTTAGTGCAGCGGACTCGCGGTCTTTGGATCGCAGTTTCGATTCCCAGACCGGGTGTTATGAGTGTTTAATGAACGAAAACACCTAAAGCTACACGAGGCTCCGGCAGGGGTTGATGGTGAACCCTGCTGTACTTTTTCACCACAACTTTCTCTCACTCTTTCTTCCTATATCTGTTCTGCCTATATTTCAAAGGGCCAGCCTTGTCACACTATGTCACGTTGAATATCCCTGAGAACTATGTTAAGGGTACACCTGTCTGTAGATTGCTCAGCCACTTGCACATTAATTTCACGAGCAGGCTGTTCCGTTCATCGGATCAACTGGAACACTCATCGTTGTAACGGACGGAGTGCCATCAAATGTTGGTGTTGATTCTAAATAGCGTCAAATTTGACCATATTAAACTTTATTGCAAATTGTTCCATTCATATGGTTCCTTTGGGCAACTAAATGTATATTCTCAAAATTCATTCTTATACGGCATCAGTTAATAAGTGGAGAGCATTTGGTAACTGTTCGAACAATCGCTTTCACAGAGATTCTGTAATTTCGAGAAACTGGCTTCGCTATTATATGGATATATAATATCTCTGTTGTAGCAATAATTGTCGATTCACTTCCTTATTCACATCTCTTACTTACCTTCACATTTGCTGTTTGTGTGCCTCTCTCTCTCTCTCTCTCTCTCTCTCTCTCTCTCTCTCTCTCTCTCTCTCTCTAGTACTCTTGCACTTTTCGTTTAATTATATCTTCACAAATATGCTGTAACCTCATTCTTCACGTCAGGAACATGCAAATTTCATTGGTTGCTAAGGAAAACATTGTTTTGTAATATATGTATTAATAGTCGCTTGCAGCAGCATAAGTGTAGACGCAGACAGTGTAGACGTACACAGATATACACACACACATGCACACACACAATAACACACGC
>NC_068987.1:52553592-52559242 GCF_001194135.2 Octopus bimaculoides | reverse complement strand
CTTTATTTCCGATGTTTTTGGATAAGTTTCGGAGCAGTGATTTATCGTACTCACATGTTAAACTTCCCCGGTGTTATTATTATTATTATTATTATTATTATTATTACCATCATTGTTATCATTCTCATTATTATTATAATTATTATTATTATTATTATTATTATTATTATTATTATTATTATTATTATTATTATTATTACTGCTATTTATATTATTGTTCAAAATCTCATTCCTACCTGTTTCTTTAGATTTAAGTATTTTAAGGTTATGTGCTGCAGAAATGTTGACATAGAGTAGTAAATAAATCGATCTTGGATATATCGAGTTTGAAGTTTCTATTTCTTTTAAATATACGAATTTAAAAGTTAAAAACCTTGAAATATATATGTATATATATATATATATATATATATATATATTCGTATGCTTCTTAAATGGTTATCCAATCCATGTACATATATATATATATCAGTATCTACCAACATATACGCATACATACGTATATATTATACATTATATATCATATATATGTACATACATAGTATGTACAGAGTATATAAGTAGGTACACTCTTACAGATACACACACACACGCGCGAACTACTTTTCCTATTTCAACATCAACTTCAAAAATAAACCCTTATCTGTATTAATGACCTTTATCTAGTTATTTCCTATTTTCTGTTCGGATAAGAAAGCAACGTTTCAAGATATGCTTGTTTTGAGCTATCGCTGATGGCATTTCATAAATTTTGCAAACATCTCATACTTGCCCTTGAGCAAAGTAGCTTAGGAATGTAGTTGTGCTATATTATTATGAAGCTTTGCCGCTCTGTATTAAGAACTGATTGGTTACTTCATGTACACTAACGCTGTTAATTATGTCTGTTTTTAGCTCACATAATTAAACTTAATTGGATACTTTTCGCACAAGCTGACAACTCGAACTTTGTTCAACCTTTTATCCCGTGTTCTATTGCATCAAGAATGTCAAGAAGAATATTCTTATCCACAGATATAATCTCCTCACTGACAACAGGAAATTACAATCCTCCCAACATCGTGAAAGAAGTACCAGTAGTTCTACCATTATTATCAATATTATTAGCAGTGGTATTAGAGTAAGTAGTAGTAGTAGTAGTAGTAGTAGTAGTAGTAGTAGTAGTAGTAGTAGTAGTAGTAGCAGTAGTTGCGGTAGTGGTAGCAGCTGTAGTAGCACAAGAAGAAGAAAAGATAAATGAAGATAAAGCAGGTGGAGAAGAAGAAGAAGAAGAAAAAGAAAAAGAAGAAGAAGAAGAAAAAGAAGAAGAAGAAGAAGAAGAAGAAGAAGAAGAAGAAGAAGAAGAAGAAAAAGAAGAAGAAGAAGAATGTCCATACTAATAGCATTAATACTAGTAATTAGTACAGTAAATATGTAATGGTGAGCTCTGTATATGCACGCGTGTATATGAGTGTATGTATGGATGCATATATATATGTATGTATGTGTGTGTCTATATCTATCTATATGTATATATATATATATATATATATGTGCATGCACGTATTTATCAATATATATGCGCGTATGTGTGTTCGTGTAGATAGTTATATATCATATGCATGACATTTTTAATCGGCAGTATTGACTCAAAATCTGCGAACTTCGTTCCAAGCATCACACAAATATCGTAAATCCCTAAGCGCAATAACTGCCCGTGTGTCACTTCTGTTATTTTCTGCCGATTATACATGTATATATATATATGTGTGTGTGTGTGTGTGTGCGTGCGTTACATATATAGTAACATAAGGGGAGGAATTTCGATTATCTCCACGTGGTGAGTTGTAATGCAAAAAATATATATATAAATAAAAGAAGGAAAATGTACACACTTGTCAACTTGTTTCGCTTTCACCATTCATGACATTGAAATTAGTGTATTTTCGTATTTTCCTAAGAAGATTTTAGTCCGTGTTGTATGCGGAGAAGTTTATGAATGAATGATTCAACAAGTCGAAAAATCGAAAGGGAGGTAATTGGTGATTGTTATTATTGGGGTCATAGGAGGTAACTGTTCGTCTTTTAGTGAGGGGATATATATACACAAAAACACAAAAAACTAAGGTACTGAGAAGAAATATGTTCAGTGATGGGTGAGCATTCATGAATTAAAATATATGCTAAGATCAAAGTTAGTTATTTAGACATGTTCTGTATTTTTCCATAAACAAACTTTCTTTATCTAAGCGTTCTTGTGTAGAAATAGTTTCTTTGCACTTGTAGATGGGGAAAACTGTTAGGTTAGACTTGATATTACCTGCATATCATTCTATGTGTTCACTCAAAGGAAACTGTCTGTATTTCGGGAACCGGATTATTCCTTATGTAGCGTGGTTCTCCGCCTCTGTGTTCTGTATAGTTATGTCCACAACCTGAGCAAGTTAAAACATAACTTAGATTCCCGGAAACACAAGTGAAGTTGGTTTTAATTGTGAACTTCTCTCCTTGTTTGAATAGGAATTCCGAGCTTTCCAGTAGGTTGGGGAATGTTCCACAGTTTGGGCGTCCACATTTTCTAACCAATGGTTTCGTGGTTGTCGTGTAAAGCTTCGCATTTGTTAGAAGTATTTTCAGCCATTTGTGTTGCTTTTTGCATTTGATAGATTTATGTGATTTCAGAATATTGTTCATTTTTTGATCTCTAATGAACACAGGTAGATTAGCTTGCTTACCAACCACATGGGACCGGGTTCAGTCCCACTGCGTGGCACCTTGCCCAACTGTCTTCTACTATAGCCTCAAGCCGACCAAAGCCTGTGAGTGGATTTGGTAGAGAGTAACTGAAAGAAGCCCATCGTATATATGTATATATATATATATATATAGTTCAAAAAAACAATAACAAAAAAAAAAACCCCAACAAAGTGAGGACGTGATATGGATAGTATATATATATGAGTGTGTGTGTGTGTGTGCGTGTGTGTATGTGTGTATGTCTGTTTGTCCCGCCACCATCACTTGACACCCGATGTTGATGTGTTTACATCCCCGTATTTTAGTAGTTCAGTAAAAAGAGGCCGATATAATAAGTACTAGGCTTACAAACAATAAGTCATGGGGTCGATTTGCTCGATTTGCTCGATTTGCTCCAGCATAGCCACAGTCAAATAACTGAAACAAGTAAAAGAGTAAAAGAGTAAGGGCGCTGCATGCCTCATTGTTTCTAGGGTTGGGATTTGATATATGCAGTAGTGTGGTGTTACATTTACATGCCCTTAGTGTTTTATTGCCTAATTTCTTGGTACGCTTAATTCCATCTTCTATAAGCGAGGCAGGATATTGTCTTTCAGCTACTGTTGCTCTAAGTTCTTGAAGACGGAGGTCTCGAGTATTTCTATCAGACACTATTGTGCAAAGTCTTTTTGCTAAATTAAAGGAGGCATTTCCGTAGATGTGTTTCGGGTGGCATGAACTAAACAGGAAATATTCTTTCGAATCCGCTGGTTTATGATAGATGTCAGTTGTTGACTCATATCATGATATCAAAAAAAAAAAATGGGTGCTGCTCTTTGTTGCATTCTATTGTGAATTGAATTTTAGGTTTTACGTTATTTAGTATTAATTTGAATTCCAACTGTTTATCAATGTCCTCCTTCTAAATGATAATGCAGTCATCAAGGTATCTTTTCCAGTTCTCCCTTATATAATGGAGGAACGAATATCCATATTTTTGCAGTGACACTTCATATATGGTTAATTCAAAATAACCCACTATTAGGTTCGCAAGTAAAGGGGCTGCTTTGTTCGCATCGCAATTATGCGTCGTTTTTTTTACGATAATAGGTGTCATCAAATAAGAAATAATCATTCTGAAGTTTATATTTTAAAAGATTCAATAGTAAAGACCTGATTTATGAGTTCCAGAAGTACTTCGGGGTACTTTTCCAACTACAATTTTGTAGCTTGCATTCCATAGTCATGTTGGTGTAAAAGTTACTACCATCGAAGGAAACCAAGAATGCCTCTTCATTTGTTGTTTTTGACTGATGCTCTAGTATGTCAAGATCGTCTCTTATGAAACGTTTGATGTATTTCAGCAAGGGCAGCGGTATAATGTCTAGAAAATTGCTTACGTGGTAGGTATTACAGGATGGGTAGGATGTAATGGGTCTGAACTTTAAGTCTTCTGACGCTTGAATGTTTATGTATTTGCCTGGTAACTGTTTGCAGGCTTCATTAACTACTTTGCTCTTGTGTATTTTAGGTAGGCCGTAAAAAAGACTAGGTTTACATTTAAAGTTGGTGATATAAACTATTTCGTTTTCTGTCAGACCTTTTTCATGCAGAAGTATTAAGGACGCAAGATATTTTATAGCTTTTTGTCGTTTAAAGTTTACAATGTTTTCGTAGAAGTTATCGTTTTCTAGCATGGATAATACTAGGTTTTTGTACTATTCTGTGCCCATCAGGGCAACAGTACTTCCTTTGTCTGCTTCTTTCATTATTAATCCTTTGTAGTTTTGTAGTTCAATTACGTTTTTCCATTTTTTCGCTACTTTAGCTTTTGAGTTTTTGTGTATTTTTATCCATTCTCCGAAAGATGAATAATAACCTTCACTGTCCCCAATAATAATGACCTCCCCTTAGATTTTTCTACCTCTTAAATCATTCATTCAAAAAACCTCTCCACACACAGCATGGACTATTTTCATCCTAGGAAAATACGAAATTACAATAATTTCAATGTCATATAGAATATATTAAAAAAAAAAATAAAACTATGTAAAGTATGTGATATTTCTTTATTTTATTTCATATATATATATATATATATATATATATGTATACAGAGAGAGAGGGGGAGAGAGAGATAAGTGTACACATACATACATATATGTCCTTACATTAATTTTTATTCATACTTTTTGTTTTAAGAATCCTATACCTATATACGTGTGCTTGTTTGTGTATGCATGTATGAATGGATATATGCATGCGTGTATGTATGTATGCATGTATGTATGTATGCATGTATGTATGTATGCATGTATGTATGTACGTACCTAGGTATGCATGTATGTTCAGTATGTTCAATAATTTACATTCTCTCATGCAAAGATATTAGGTCAGATCTGAAGATGCATACCTATATTCATAGACGCATAACATCTCGTACGCAAACACGCATGTGTATAATACATATCAAGATACAACGCAACGCTCACTAGCAACTATTTACATAATAAACATCAAGATATATGGCAAGATTTCCGGAATTACTTTTAGTAATTGTTACTTGAGGATATTATAATAAATACATGTAGTAAATGCTTTTAATTTAACTCAGCAGAGGTTACGTGAAACTTAACGAGCTGAGCCATTAGCTACCTCTATGGAAATGTTTCGCAATGTGTATTGTGCCTTTCTATCTACACAATCCTCTTCTCAGATTGAAATGATTTTAAAGTTTCGTAATTATTGATTTGATGTAACATTAGTAAAAAATAAAAATTTAGGTTAATAATTTCTCATCTGAGAAATTATTTCTGTTTGAGGCAATTCATTTTAATTTCAGAAACTTTATACGCTATAAGTTAAATGCATCAATTAGTTTAATATTATTTTCTGTATAGGTTGTACAGAAAATATTTTCGCAGATGTATCACTT
>NC_068987.1:52552699-52553317 GCF_001194135.2 Octopus bimaculoides | reverse complement strand
ACACCTAAATCTCCACCAGGCTCCGGCAGGGGATGGTGGCGAACCCTGCTGTACTCTTTCACCACAACTTTCTCTCACTCTTACTTCCTGTTTCTGTTGTGCCTGTAATTCAAAGAGTCAGCCTTGTCACACTGTGTCACGCTGAATATTCCTGAGAACTACATTAAGGGTACACGTGTCTGTGGAGTGCTCAGCCACTTGCACGTTAATTTCACAAGCAGGCTGTTCTGTTGATCGGATCAACTGGAACCCTCGACGTCGTAAGCGACGGAGTGCCAAGAACAATACAGATTGCTAAAAGATTGCTCTGAAAGCGAGTAGGAATAAGCTCAGATTTGGTATCTCTAATATTTAGAAAGCTGGCACAAAAAGTACAGCTTAGGTCCTCTATCAACCACTGACACACAGTAAGGATATATAACATTAATGGAACTGACTCTGCTACATAACATTATTGGAACTGACTATGTAGTAATTTTTTACCACATTTATAGTGTTTGAGAAAGCATGCAGTCAACTTAAATATTTTCTCTGAACCCTATTACTGATATTCACTGTCATTTCTTGCTTTTCTAAAAAAATCTTTGACCATATTGGCAAATGATTAAAACACACACA
>NC_068987.1:52550580-52552689 GCF_001194135.2 Octopus bimaculoides | reverse complement strand
AAGAGGATTGTGTAGATAGAAAGGCACAATACACATTGCGAAACATTTCCTTGTAAATTTACTTCGAGATCACTGAACTGCGTTGTCAGAAGAGAAGGTAGGCCGACATACTTTACACACTAGTATAGTATGCAACTCTTGAAAATTGTATATACATTAGTGAAATCTGTGAGATTTCACTAATGAGCAAATTTGTTTTTAATTTATTAGAATATTTAGAGACAAGATTCTACAAAATATAGGAGGAGGGTGGAATGAATACTCTATAAGCTAACTACAAGGGTGGATTAATACTAGAGCTTTGAAATCTTGCATGCATTAATTTCAACTCATCACATTAATAACTGCAATGTTCGTTTACAAGTAAACTAACATTTGGTTCTTTTTAAGAAGACATCAAACATAACTAGTATCGATTACTCTTGAAAATGAACAAAATTTGTAATCCTGGTGTTACCAAGGACTGCAAGAAAATAGTTTAGCCTACAAAGAAGTTCATGCTGACATGACTGCTATAAAAGTGCATGACACCCCAAGTTTATCAACTGGACAAAAGTGGGCAGCTGAATTTAGAAAGGAAAGGGAGAGACTTGAAAATGACCCAAGTTTTGGTTGTCCTGCAACTGCCACCACCGTGGAAAAGTTTTATCTTGTTCACCATATTTTGATGGATGACTGGCGATTGACTTTAGATCAAATAGCCTGTGCTATTAGCATATCCTGCGAAAGAGGTGAGAAGATTCTTCCCAAAGAACTTGGCATAACGGAAGTCCACACCATAAATCTTGAGTACTATGCCAAATTGCTGAAGCAGTTACAAAAGTCTGTGAAGACTAAAAACGCACAGAAATACTGTCGAAAGGGGATTTGTTTCATATTGTCAAGGCTCCATCACATATGTACTTGCTTTCAATGGCTGCTGTGTGTGACTGTGGCTTTTAACTGGTTGACCACCCTCTCTATTCGTCTGATAATATATCATCTCACTATCATCTGTTCCCCATCATGAAAAAAAAAATGGCTGGGAACCAGTAGCGCAGTGATGATGGCGTCATATCTGCCATTGATGACTTTTTAAACCAAAAGCATAAAATCTTCTTCACCAATGGAATCCAAGTACTGCCACAACAATGGAAGAAGACTGTAAACGGCAAAGGTTACTATGTTGAAAAATTAACTTCGTATAGCTACATTCCATGACAGTAACTTGGTGAACCTATGAACTTTTCAGCTGCCTTTCGCTTATGTTTTAAAAAAAAGAGTGAGAATAAAACTAAAATTATTTCCACACTGACACACGCGCGTGCAATCACAGATAAATACGCTCGCTCACACACTCGCATAAACACACACACACACACACACACACACACACACACACACGCACTTATATCCAGTCACATATGTGCATATTAACAAATGTGTGTTTGTATTCAGTGATATATACTGTATAGAAAGTAATATAATTTCCTGCCAGTTGCTAAAATTTTAAGATTATACACGTACCCATTAGATACTTACATACATATGTACGTACATACGTATCTACATACATGCACAGTACAAAGCCACACACACACACACACACCCATTCGCACTCACACTCACACCCTGACACGCACACAGACACAAAGACACACACACACGCACATACACATATGGACACACACATGTAGACAGACTCAGGGTATTCTCTTTCTGAGTTAAAACATCAAATTATTCATTGTATCGTTCTAGTTGTCCATAAAATACCGATCATGTAGAAGTGACAATATAATGCACTGTTTCGCCCTTCCGCCGCTTGTATTTTGTTTAACTAACCAATTATACGAATGATGCTTATAACTAGATTATTCAATGTATTATTTCTGTATTTAAGTCTATAATAATAATAATAATAATAACAATAATAATAATAATAATAATAATAATAATGATAATAATAATAATAATAATGATAATAATAATAATTATTATACTAATAATAAATATAATAATAATACTAGGGATAAACATCCAAAATTACAGGTAAAACTCAATTGTAATCAATTTATTAAAAATTAAAATTAAATTAAGTTTCACAGTATTAAATATATATATATATATATA
>NC_068987.1:52539966-52549744 GCF_001194135.2 Octopus bimaculoides | reverse complement strand
CGATAACATACTGAAAGAAATTTTTACAGAAGTTCATAAATTTAAATATTCGTGCTCTTATTTACACGACCTTTTCATTCCATATTTATCTCATGCATTGTTTGCAATGTTCTCTGTCTGTCTGTCTCTCTCTCTCTCTCTGTCTCTCTCTCTCTCTCTCTCTCTCTCTCTTTCTTTCTCTTTCTCTCTCTCTCTCACACAAACACACACACACACACACAAACACACACACACATACACATACACACAATCCAGGTTTGATTTCGTTCCGAAATCGCATACTTCGTTAATTTCCGTAAAACTTTTTTATGTAGTTGTATTCAGTTACACGCGCACACATGTGTTTTGTATGTACGTTTGTATACATTTATATATGTGCGTGTGTGTGAGTGAAGAGTGAGTTGTCATGTATACGTACATACAGAAATACATATGCACACATCTTTTTTCAATGTATGTGTGCGTGTGTGTGTGAGACAGAGAGAGTGATGTGTAAGTGGCGTTCTCTCTCTCTTTCTCTATCTCTTTATCTATCTCTGTCTCTCTCTCTCTCTCTCTCTCTCTCTCTCTCTCTCTCTCTCTCTCTTACACACACACACACACACACACACACACACATGCACACGTCCCTTTCGTCTAATGTTTGATACTGTATGTATATGTATGCGTGCGTGCGGCGTTCGACAATCGCCAGAAAAAAAAACACAAGAATTTTCTTGATACTCCTGGTGGCTAGGTAAAACGTTTGTAACATTGCTTCCCTCCAAGATAAGGTAAGAAAAAAGATTGCAGTTGCTGTAACATTGTTTGGCTTTACTGCCATCATTGTCCCAGGAGGACGAACAGCTCAATCTGCTTTGAAATTACCACTAAACCTAGTCATGAATAACAGTCCAATTTGTAACAGAAGCAAAGATTCAGGTTCAGCAGAAGTGTTGTGCCAATGCCACTTTATTATTTGGGATGAATGCACCATGTGACAGAGAACTGCAATGGATGCTCTTAGGAAGACCCTACAGGACATCAGAGGTAGGAATAAATCTATCGGAGGAGTTACATTAGTTTTATTATGAGACTTCAGACAGATATTACCAGTCATTCTGCGATGAACCAGATCTGATGAAATAAAAGCATACATTAAGTCTCCACACCTATGGAATAAAGTACTGAAATTCTCCTTCAATACTAATGTGCGAACTTTATTACATGGGAACCAATGTGCAAAACAGTTTTCATCCTGGTTCCTCCAATTTGGAAATGAGAAAATACCATTTGATGGGAATGGTGATATCAGTTTTGCTCATATTGCTATCATACTGAATTCCTCAGCTGAACTGAAGACCAGTATTTCCACACTTTAGTAATAATTATAATTCCCATAAATGCTCGTGTGAAAGAGCAATTCTTACTCCAAAAATGAGACAGTAGCAAGGATTGACCATGAATTAATGAAAAAGTTTCCAACAGTCATTAAGAAGTATAAATCAGTTGATTTAGTCCTTGATAAAAATCAAGCTGTCCAATACCCAACAGAGTTCCTTAATTCTCTTGAGCCACCTGGAACTCCTCTACCTTAACTCTTTCTGGAGGTAGACGTCCTAATAATGCTTCTACGAAATTTAGATCCTCCTAAATTATGCAGTGGGATAAGATTGATTGTGAAGACATTAACACCTAATGTAGCAAGGCTACAATCATTAATGGATGTGCCCCTGGGGAAGAGGCTTTCATTCCAAGGATTGCAATCAAACCAACAGGCATGCCATTTGAGTTCAAATGAACAAAGTTCCCGATGTGGCTTTGCTTTGCAATGTACATTCATTAAGCTCAAGGAGAGTCTATAAAATCTACTGGCTTGTTTTTCTTATGGTCGCCTTTATGTTGGTTGCTCCAGGTTAAGGTAGTTTGCAAGACTTATTTTTCTATGCTCCAAACAAGAAATCAATGAATGTTGTTTACCCAGAAGCTCTGACGTAATATCCTTTAATATATGTGGTAAAATTTATCTCATTTCATTATAGTGGTAAATTGTGTATTTTTGTTTATGATCATTGTTATTATTATTATTATTATTATTATTATTATTATTATTATTATTATTATTAATGTTTTTTTCTTTCTTCAAATTTTCTTCCATTTCCCACCGAGTGTTTTCCGTACACCTAGGGTGGAGAAGCTCCTTAGGTGCATTCGCAGTTTACACACGCACATTCACAGGTAAAATATGTACTTAAAAAAATTAATTAATAAATAAAGTTGTAAAAGGATGTTGTTTTCACAGCGGTATTGCTCTTCTCAGTACATGCGTCGTTCCAGTTAACACGAGGTTTGCACTTTCTGTAGGGATGGTAAGCCTGGTATCATTTTCAAATAGGTTTGGTACCTTTTTTTAACATTCCTAGAGATCCTACAATCACTGGCATGGTAGTCGCCTTGAAACCACATTTTTTCAATATCACTTTGCAAGTCTTTATATTTACTGATCTTGTCAAATTCTTTTGCCGCTATATTATGATCGTAAGGAATACTTTTGTCAATTAATAAACTTATATTCTTTGTCTGATCTTTTATAATAATATCCGGTTTATTAGCTTTCATAGTTTTGTAGGTACATACGGGGAAGTCCCAGAGAATCGACACATTTTCTCCCTCAGTCACAGCTTCAGGATTTATCAGCGGATTTGAGTTTATAATGCCGACATATTGTCCAGTGTAAACACTGCCCGACTCTGTCATGTGTTGCTTTATATTCTATAGGTGCTAACATTCTACACCCTGAAATTAGGTGGTCTAGTGTCAATCTCATCGTTACAGAATCGGCATTTTGGGTCAGCTCCATTTTTTATGACATTGTGTTGGTAGTTCCGGGTTAATAAGCTTTGGTCTTGACCAGCTAATATGAAACCTTCACACTCTGCTTTTAGTCCTGAGCTTCGTAACCGTTGATGCGTGTGTTTCTGGTCGACATCAGTTTGTTTGCTATGGGCCACATACTTGCCATGCAGAGGTTTCTGTTCCCATCTGCTAGCTAATTTTTCATGTGCTTTTGTCTTTGCAATTAATTTTATTTTCTTTCCAGCAGCAGTTGGCACATTTCCTGCAACCTGATCAATCTGGTGGATGTCTGGTGGGCAGCGAGTTTTTTGCTCTCTTTCAGAATACAGTGAGGTTTTTTCGGTCTTTCATGCTTTTTCACAAGTTTCAGCATCCAATCGTTGGTTGTTTCAAGGTATTTGGCCAGTCCGATTGTGGTGCTTTTGTACGTAAGTTCAAGCTGGATCAAGCCTCAACCTCTCTGAGCTCTGGGAAGGTAAAGACGATCCACGTCTGCCTTTGGATGGTGCATCTTATTACAAGTCAGTAGCTTGCGGATTTTTCTATCCATTTTGACTATTTCACTGGTATTCCAGTTAAGCACATTGAAGCTATAAAGAACTGCTGGGAGTGCTAAGGAATCTATGGCTAATACCTTATTATATGCAATCAGCTCAGACTTCAGAAATGCTCGAACTCTTCTATAACATTCCTTCCTAACCTTCTCTTTCATGCTTGCATGATGAATACCAGAGCCTTCATTTATTCCTAGGTATTTATAGGTTTGTTCCTGCTCAAGTTCCTTTATTACTGTTTCGACATCTAATTCTATTACAGTTGACTTTACCAGTTTCTTAAAAGTGACTTTGGCACACTTTTCAAAGCCAAACTTCATCCCGATATCATCACTGAATTATTTCACGGTATGTAGTAGTCCTTCAAGCACTTCATCAGCTTTGCCATATAATTTTAAATCATCCATATAAAATAGATACCTTATTTTCCTGCTGTCAATTTCGTAGACATACTCTGTTATATTCAGTTCATTGAAAGTGGCATTAGTGCCATGCAGAAAATTAGTGGTGAAAGTGAGTCACCTTGGAAAATGCCACAGTTTATGCTAATATTGTCTGAGCGTAATACTCCATTAGAATGATATAATTCGAGCTTCGTGTTCCATAATGATATATTATACTTTAAATAAATCTGAAATCACAATAGAAATTTCGAAAATCATCCGAATCCCCGAATGTGGTATGCTGTCAATCAATCCATGAAGAGCTGAGATGTCTGCCCTTGTTATGGCAGTTTTCAAGGATCATGCGATAAATTAGGAGCTAATTTTTGCATCTGTATGAGCCTCGTCTGCATCCTTTTTTGTTCAGTGGGAAAGAGGTTATTCTCTTCCATAAACGTATATGTTTTCTCCACTAGAATAGATGTCAAAATCTTATAGGTAGTAGAAAAACATGTTATAGACCGGTAGTTTTTTGGGTCTTTGGTTTCGTTATTTTTGGCGGGGAGGTAAGTAATACAATTTTCCATCTTGTCTGGGTCTTTCATAATATTGTTAAATAGTATTACTAACATTTTGTGTGCGCATGAGAGTGTTGAGAGCCAGAAATTTGGTACTCTATCAATACCAGGGATTTTCCACATAACAGCATTCCTTAGTGCCCTCCTTAAGTCGGCGATTAAGACGTCTTCGCATATTGTTCTTGTAGATTTTTCTATGCATCTTGGATGCGTTTGATCCAGTCTGCATTTTCATTGTATGGTTTCTCATCACTTCAGATCCCTTTCTAAAAGTTTTCAACTTCTTCCATTAGGGGTGAATTTTCAATGGTTATGTTTTATTTCCCTATTTCCCTGTAAAATGATTTGGCATTGGATTTGATCATCTTATTTTGCTTGTAGAAAATCTGCGTATTCTCTGAGCTTTTGCTTGAACTTTTTGTTTAAGTGTTTCATTCGCTGACAGTAGTTCTCTTGTTGAAAGTCCATATTTTCTCACGATCTTCCTGCGATTTCTTGATCTTACACCATTTCCAGAGATTAGCTCAGTTAATATTGATATCTCCCTTCCCAATGATTCAATCTCAGTTTCAATTCTGCTCCTCCAGGTTTATATATATATATATATTGTTTAAAAAATCGTGGATCAGGCCAAAACAATTTGAAGTAAATGCAAGGTAAATCACAAGAAAACAAATAAGTGAATTAATGTAGACTTACCTTGTATTCAATATTTCGGAGGTATGACCCCATCTTGAAGACATTGACGTTAGGTTCTTGAAAATGCGTCCATAGACCGAAATATTGAATACAAGGTAAGTCTACATTTATTCTCATATATATTTTTTTTTTTGGTGATTTACCTTGCAAATACTTCGCATTGATTTGGCCTTACTCACGAACTTTTATACAATATATTCTACAGAATGCTTCATCGTAATTATTCCATATAATAATATGTATATATATATAAATATAAGCTTCATGGCTCATGGATCGAAGTGTAGGGAGAAAGTTAGCTTCGAGCAATACGTACTTAATGTAATAAAGCAACATTTTGAGACGGAAATTACGGGTTACTTTTGTTTATTGGAGAGCGATAAGTTGAAAAAAAAAACGTTCTTTACATATTCATGGTAGGGGAACGAGGGATCCGAATGAGCGAAAAAGACTACAAGATTTACGGAATGGAGGAGAAAAAATCCGGGCTACATACGTTTCTTTGGAACTTCAGAAATGGTAAAATCGAAGCGAGGTTTTTACCGCCGTTTACTCTTCAGGCCATGGATAACGTGATTGGATTAAAGGCTACATTGTCTCAAAGAGTACATGTTGACGCAAAGAGGTTCCACTCGTTATGAAACATGTGTACCCTGGATTTTTCCTACCCCATTCCGTAACACTTATATATATATATATATATATAGAGAGAGAGAGAGAGAGAGAGAGAGAGAGAGAGAGAGAGAGAGAGATACATACATCCATATATAAATATACATGTATACATATGTATATATAATATGAATATATATTATATATATATATATATATAAAAATATGTGTGTGTGTGTGTGTATGTTTGTGTTTGCGTGTGTGTGTGTGTGTGTGGAGAGAGACATATCGAGGAAATGAGAAAGACAAAGATAGTGGGGAAGAAATATGGTGTTGAAGTGTTCATTTGCGCAGCCTCCATTTTCTCGATAACAAGTTACTGTCTATTATTAGAGGCATTTAGTTTGCGTTTTAACTTATATAACACAAAATAAAGAGATAGAGAAGTATTACTCATGATTGGTGAGTATTTGGAACTAAAATGTTTTATGCAATTGTCTACTTTTAATATTTGTTATTTTCTAAGTATAGTTTTCAGCATTTTATTCATCAGATTTACATTTTTGTGTCGTTAGTAATGTGCTAAAATTGAAAAAAAAAGTAATATAATTCTTTGATTTCTATCACAAAAAATAGGTTAGCGAGAAAATTATTATTATTACATATCTTTACGTTAGGAAGCACTTTACAGAAATTTCCCTTGAACACATTAGTGAACGATCGGTTAGAAAACATAATAGAGAAGTAATGCTATGGATGTATGCAAATTTAATAGACATAGTATTGACATATGCAAAAGATTTTGCGCAGTATAAGCAGCTGCGTTATATTTCACTAAATACGTAGTTTACATTCAGACTTCAGCTGACAGCATCAAAGGATTAAATAAAAATATATAAAAATATCAATGATATACTTTTATCAAGAAATCGTAATCAATACTCAAGTTATAGCTTACTGAATTTATTTTTTTTACTCATCTGTTTTACCCTTTTTCACACTAACGGTAGAAATTTTATTTTATTTTTCGCATTTTATTTCTAAAAATGCGACATCGGTTCCAGTAGGTACCCATGCATATCCAATTGTTAAATTTCATCATTTGTAATTCAAAAGAGAGAAAAATAATGTACTATCGACTAACTGATGAACGGTTTGTATATGTTTGCAATTTAGTCTACTAGTTATAAGAAAATACATCCTTCCATGACATCAGACATCGTAATCACCGCCGAGAATTGAAAATGTTTAAAGAAAGACAATGGATAGCAGGCAATTCTAGGCATATCATTTTTCATATTTATGTGGTTCGAGAATTGAAAGTTATTTTCAAATCTGAGGCATATGAGAAAAAAATGAGAAAAGTAACACTATAGATGAGGCAGACTAATCCATACAAACTACCAGTTGAATATAATAAATTGGAAGTTAATTTAATTGAAGTCCGCAAACAAGACCTCTTCCAGAAAATAACTAACGTTATTTCACAGTCAACACCCCACCCTTTTATCAACCCAGCGTATTAAATACAAAAAAAAGAAAAAAATAGTTAACCTCACATGATAGTATGCAACCAATGCAATATATGATTGCAGCTGCCAAGTCCCGGTTCATACACAGCTGTTATGGAGTTTGCAGCGGCAACCGCTGAGCAGTTTGCCGGTTCTTCGATATGTGCACAGACACCATATCAATATTGTATATAACATCAATCTCGATATAAGTGTATAAGACATGACGGTTCAGATTGAAAGGATGATTAATGAAAACACTCCAAATATAACTTTTAAGAGTGGAAACACAATGCTTATGTTTTGATTAGCTGGATAGATTCAGGTGAAAATATTTACATGATATGAATCATGTCAGTGAAATCAGTACCAATAACAGCAGCATGCTAAAAATATAAATAAGAAACGAAAAACATATGCTAAGACAGACACGTTACAACCATAATGCGTACGTACACCGACGTACATTGTACTCATTAAAATAACATAAAAAAGCAACTCGGCAATATAGATTTAGATTGCAAAAAAAAAATCCTCATTTCGATCGGAAGGAAACAATGTTCTTTGGACCTCAGAATCACCTATGTGCCTATCGTTGCACATTACATTTCTCAAGTAGAACATAATAATAAGAATTATCATAATAAGAATCCTTAAAGAAGCCAATAATGCATATTCAAATTTAAAAACACAATATAAAGAGCCAAATTCTTCAGAAATATATCGTGACGTAGATAATATTTTCTCAAGGAGAACTGGAAAAGAGAAGGCTCTCATTAAATTTCATATAATCTATAACATGAAAAGCAGTTAGGAATGTTTGTATAAACAATATATCGGATCTGTTTAATATCGACCTACCATATTTATGACCAGACAAAGAACCGACAAACTCGTTCAAAATATGCAAGGCCAATTCCGATTAAAAAGACTCCGATGGATGCAAGAAATATAGAAACGAAAAGTGCAAAGTAATATTCAATTTGGAAACCTCCGGTTGTTATATTTGGCAGCAACAGTTAAAGTACTAAGAAAAATGCTTAATAACAAATTGAAAATCACCTAAGTGATCGGAAAATGTCACTATTACTACGAATAACAAGTATTACCTGAAAGTATATACGCACAACCTGTCAATACGCTGGTAACTGAGAGACTTAACTATAATCATATCGCAGTTAGAATATGTAGATTAAAAACATTTCAAGAACATAAAAGTTGGTGAATACGCTCTTATGCGAAGAGCATGCAAAATATTCGAGCCCCTGCATTATCTTAGGCTTAGTGAATACTGTAATAATGTTGAGTAGGAGATCAAAACGAATTAATTATTGCAATGGTCTTGAGTGATTGTCACAAACGTGTATTTTAGAAACGTTAGACAAGAGCAATATGCAACCGATATATGTAAGCATATAAAGATATGGCTAACCAGCGAACAGTTTTAAAGTTGCAGTAGAAAAGAAAAAAATTGCAAATTTACATATTTCTTTCTGATAAGAAATATTGTAAAAAGAAACCCTTTGTTTCCTTTTTCCTGTCTGGAGGCAACCCATTTAAACACGCTAAGCTACATTGGAATCGATGCTAATTTAGATTTGACTCAGAGAAAAATTGTAATTCGTTCAACTGCACGGTATATGAATTATCACTCATAAAACATCTAAAATCTGACAGAAGTTACTGCAAATGTAAAGACGGTTGTGGCATGTATTACTATAATTCTAGTACCAAAGAAACATCGCAGAACAAGAGAAACCTGGTGTTAATATTTCCAAAAATTAAACGTTTTGCTATATTTAGTGAACGAAACAGAGATTAAGGTAATGAATTGCAGAATATTGGAAAGAAATTATTTAAATGTCCCAAGCATTTTGTGTTTTTTGAGAAATAAATGCTAAAACAACAGCAAGAAACATTCCAGTACCTGAGAATTATACCAGTAATGGGGAAATAAATATATAACAGAAGCATTGACTGTGTAGTGCACAATTCCTAAATTAAAAATCTCAGTCAAAGTATCTTCACTATTCAAATACAGGAAACTGTGGCAGTGGAAATTAAGCGGGTGAGGAAATGTTACAGGCAAGGCAATGCACACTCATCACCGGTCGCAATTCACACTCATTGGAAAAATAATAATTAACATAACATTGGTCATGTGCGCTTTACTACCTAACACCGACATTTTAGGACCCCTTTTCTCTGAACACTTTTTGGCAAGAAATATGAACAGTATTTAAACACATGTATCTTAATAAGAATACCACTGTTACCCTAATACTTATTTTACAATCGCTGAATAGCAACCAGTAAACAATGTCAAGCCCATTTCTTTTACTATCTTGTAATTTATACCTTATAATGCTTATCATGTCTATTTCTGATGTATTCGATACAATGATGTCACTGTAATATTTTATCCCAATCGCCCAGCATCTCAACAATATTAAACCTTTTTCTTTCTGAACCTACGAGATGTCGGGCGGGAAATATATTGTTTTCAAAGCAGCTGTGGTTTAAAAGTCATTGCCTTTTGTGGAATATGAAGAAGCATTAGCTGAAATATTTTCCTCTCTCTCTCTCTCTCTCTCTCTCTCTCTCTC
>NC_068987.1:52532929-52539844 GCF_001194135.2 Octopus bimaculoides | reverse complement strand
TATATATATATATATATTTATTTAATTATTCATTTATTTATGTATACATACCTACATGTATTTATGTATATTTGTCCTCGCTATGTATTTAAAGTGCAACTGATGATGAGGCTTTGGTTCTGGAATTCCAGCGTTCATCTTCACCGCTTAGCCCCTAGCATCTCCAAGTCTAGTCTGACCTTGAGCAGTTGCACCTATTAGTACCCCCGCTCTGATTTAACTAGAACATGTAATGACAATACACCTAAATGCGTTTATGCAGAAATATTTTGGGTTAGTGTCAAGCCACGCAATAAAACCACTGGACTTTAGGAACTTGATACTGTTGGAACAGCATCCTTCTAAAAGGGGGACACACTGATGTACAATATGCAGTTTCACCTAATTACTGGCCACTTCGATTCGGCCTGTCAGTAGCGATTAATTATAGAGACTCGGAAGGTGTACTTCGACCTTACGACCTTTTATCGCCATAATCTATTGACGTGCAGAGGTCCCTTTACAATGATCTCATTTCTTATTCTTTCTACTGAAAGTCCTACAGTGATGGAAGTGCGACATGCTCTCGTATAACCAATTCAAAGAGCACAATATGTTACAGCTTTCATCTTCACCTATGCTTCATACCTTGCAGACCTGCGGCTGTATTGAATAGTCATATGGAAATCTATTAACAGAAATTCACAAATACCATTGACAAAAGGAAGTACGTGGAAACGACAATCATCTGTGTAGATGATTATAGCTTCCTTGTGCTTCCTGTAAAGATGTTGCTAAAGCCATATATGTTTATAGAAGGGAGATTGTAATTTAGTTATGTATTTTAAATATAATTATATTGTGGCTTAATTATATTTTACGTTTTATCAATTTGTTATTCATGTTCTACATGAAACGCAATAGTTCACAGAATTTCACTATGACAAAAAATTGTACTCGAAGAGCTCCACTGTAAAAAAGTAACACTTGAATGAAAAAATAGCTTAAATATTTCTTCTTATTAATGTGTCCCAACCTAAAAGTAACTGAGAAAATGTGTACTATTTTAAGCATAGTTTATTAGGAAGGAACTATGGTAACTCCTTGAATTATCTTTAATATTTCTTTTTTGAATCAATAAGTGTATTGCAGTAGAATTATTTGCAATATTGTAACTACAGTTAATGGTAGTGGAAGACTCGGGAGGATATCGTGGACAGAGCAATAAACCACGTCACGTCAGTATACTAAAGAAACTAACACATTTAGGATACTTACACTAAGTATTAATAGAAGGCAAATTGAATGGAAAAATTGAGAGGGCTAGCAAAGAATAATACAGGATATATAAAGCTACAGAAAAGTAATGGAGATGTCGATGCACTTTATTCAACCAGACGATACTTGATGGTGATGGCAATTCTCTGTTTCTTTGAATATAATTTATAAAATATTTGTTTCTTAATACTTCCTTTGAAAAGTACCATTATATGATGTGATATGAAGCTTTCTTATATTTACTTGATGTGCTAGCAAGTTTTATTAATGGAATCAGTTTC
Organism: Octopus bimaculoides; assembly: GCF_001194135.2. Lineage (NCBI taxonomy): Eukaryota > Metazoa > Mollusca > Cephalopoda > Octopoda > Octopodidae > Octopus > Octopus bimaculoides. The sequence continues at coordinate 52,538,306 of NC_068987.1, read as the reverse complement.
TTTTATTCTATCATCCATAATGCTTATACACTGTTAAAATTTACCCCCATTATGCTGTTGTATATTCTACGTGTAAGTATCTATGCACACTGTCGACGCAGAATTCGATTATGCCGGTTAGTTATACTGCTTCCGATTTTTGATTTCAGAAATTTTGTATCAAACTTATTTCTTCGGAAAATGAATTTATTCTGTCTACTCTTGTGTAACTTCATGTTTATTCTCGTGTAATGATAATAAACATGGGGGAGAACTTCGAGTATGAAAGATTACAATCATTTCAAAATAATTCATTTATATTTGGAATTTTGTCTAATAATTCGCTAATGATTTAAAGTGGAATATCTATGTTCAAGAGACATGCAACTGTTTTAAAATTTTAACTTGTTTTTTTCTCTACATTTCACAAGATAAGTCTAAAGAAATGTATGACTGTATATATGGGGAATGACCTTCATATTTCAGTTTATTTTGCGAGGAATTTCAATACCTACATTCTATCAAGATATGCGGATTATGATAAAAATAAATCAGTTTTATCTATAGGGCGACATCTTTAAGGAATGATACACTTCTGTGTATGCGATAAAATCGATGCTAAACACACTTGAAATACCATAGTATTAATGCTGCAGGCAAATGCAGGAAATAATAACAACAACAGCAACAACAACAACAACAACAACAACAACAACAACAACAACAACAACAATAATAATAATAATAATAATAATAATAATAATAAGAAGAATAATAATAATAATAATACTATTGATGATAATAATAATGGGTTGCAAACCTAAGTGCAGAGGTACCAACTCCTGACAGACGTTAGTGCTGAGGTATCCACCACTGATAGAGAAAACTGTACTTAGAGACTGCAAGAGGAGGAAAACTAACTTAGCCATGTCATGGATCGACTATCGTAAGGCATACGATATGATCGCACACTCTTAGATAATGGAATGTATGAACCTATTTGGTATTGCATCGAATGTTGAGCGATTGCTTGGAAAACGTATGGCGAATTGGAGGACACACTTTACAGCATACGGAAGAAGTTTAGGTACAGTAGAAATCAGGAGGGGCACCTACCAAGGGAACTGCCTGTCCTCACTGATCTTTGTACCGTGCTTCATACCCCTAACACTGATACTGCGGAAAGCAAAAGCTGTGTATGTATTCAAACCACTATAGGAATAAAAAAAGTACCTATTTCAGAAGCAAGGAAAACAGGAACAATACAAAAATAAACTGTTTTCAATCTTTAACGAAGCTGACAAATATAAAAATGAAGTCATTCTTCCTAACAACTATGAAGAAAAACAAGAAACAATAAAAGCTGTAAAACAACTGAAATCCGAACTAAAACTGGGACAGCAACGGATCATGATAAAACTATGGCAAGAAAAGACCCTTCATGGCAAATGCAGAGTTAAAATAAACAGAAAAGGAATAGACAAAACAAAATCCCAACAATGACTGAGAAGCTCAGGACTCAAAACAGAGACTGAAGGATTTTTTTTTAATAGAAGCACAAGACCAAAGCCTTCCCACCAGAAATTACTTAAAACATGTAATGAAAAGAAACGGTTAAAATGCAAAAATTTGCAAATAGATGTAAATCGAGTTTGGAATCTAAATGCAGAAACAATTCCTATCATAATACATAACAATGGCAGCAGGACTAACAAGTATATATAACGTACAGAAAATTGCACTACTAGGCACCGCACACATCCTACGTAAAACACTTTCAGTACAGTAAAAATAAAAGCATCACAACAAACCACAGCACATAGCCAAGGCACAGAGCTGCGCTCTGTAGTGCAGTGAAAACGCATGATAAAATAATAATAATAATAATAATAATAATAATAATAATAATAATAATAATAATAATAATAATAATAATAATAATAATAATAATAATAAGAAGAAGAAGAAGAAGAAGAAGAAGAAGAAGAAGAAGAAGAAGAAGAAGAAGAAGAAATGATTTGGCAATAGTGGTAACTGAAATGCGGAGCCTTAAAACAAAGGCAAGACCTAATATAGTAGGCTCATTACGTATGATTAAAAAAACAAAATATTCAGACAAATACATAACGAAATCTCCAGGACTTACAAGTATATATAGCATATAGACAATAGCACTAATAGGCACCGCACACACCCTACGTAAAACACATTCAATACTGCGAAAATAAGATCTCCACAACAAATCACAAATCATACCCAAAGTACACAGAGCTGTGCTTGTTAGTACAATAAACCACAAATCATACCCAAAGTACACAGAGCTCTGATTGGTAGTGCAGTGAATGCACGTGATAGAAATAAGTCTACTAAATAATGATAATAATAATGTCTTAGCTAACAACATCTCTAATGTTGGTAAAATGATATAACTACTGATTAGTAGAAATCTTAAAATGAGTAATTTATTTATGAAGAAATGTAGACAAGGTAATGTAAACCTAACAACGACCACGAGAATGAGCTTTAAGCGAATGTGTCACGCCCGGCAGGTTCTAAGGAACAACCACACAGGCCCGGTCGTAATCAAGTTATTGCTGAACCACAACAACGAAAGAGTTTTAAATGGACAAAAGAGAACAACAAATTGTTGTTTAAATATCATATTAGGAATGAGTCGGATAAAAATAAAGGGTTTCGGAAAAGTTTATTGGAGCGCTGGAAAAAACTATTATCCATATAATGAGCTGACGAATGTGAGCGGAAAAAGATTTGGCTGATCAGATTAGGCAAATTAAGATCAAATAGTGGTTAGAGAAGATATAACAAGAGGAGACTATAATGGAAGTACGAAAGTTACTGCATGTGACTACTGGTCCAGAAGACATGCCCATGGAACAAGAGAATGTACATAACTTGAGCATAGAGTGGACAGTCTAATATATACAGAAGATGTTAATGGACCTCAAAGTAGAGATTTACAGCAAGAAATTAGTCCAGAACTATATGCTTTTGAAGTCATGTGATAGGGCAAAGTGAACATCTGAAAAAAGGAAAGTAAATGTAAGTTGTAAGAAAGAACAAAACCGAGTTAAAATATTTGAAGTATGCCATCATACAGATATTTAGAGAAAATATAGAGCAGATAAACATACAAACATTCCGTAAAAGGAAAATAAAAGCATCTATACATGGCGGAAAGATTTAAGCTAGACCGAGAAAGAGAGCAGATGGAATGTGAGTCACAAGGAAGCAGAACAAAGCAACATGAGTACTTAATAGAACCTGGTGGATAAGAGCACTCTATTTATGTTGGAGGTTTTAAAACAAGGGGATGAAACCTAGTAGATTTAAGAACAAAAAGTTTCGAGGATAGATGCCTTTGGAAGCGATAAAGTAGGAGCAGAGTTACCTGACTATAGAAACAACTGACATGGAGATACAAGAGGACATTACCATCATGCTGGAAGATATACAAATTGGAGTTGGTGAGATGAAAAATTCAAAGATTGTTGGGCCGAAACTGTCCAAGGATTTTTGGTTGAAGTTTTTGTCGAATGTACATACTAAGGTACAAACACTCATGCAAGGCTGTGTACAAGAATGGATATTTAAAGAAAGAAATTTGATGATTCAGAAGGACGCATCCACGGGTATAGTGACCAACAACTGTCGTCCCATTGCTTGTATATCTATGATGTGAAAGCTTCTAACAGGAATAATCGAGAAGGAAATTGAATTGTACAACCATCTCGAAACAAATGAACTGCTAGTAAATGAACAGAGAGAAGGTTGAAAAGTCTATAAAAGTTTCGGATTAACTATAAAATGGCATATGATATGTTTACTCGCTCGTGGATTCTAAAGTACTTCGAGAAGGTCGAGGCAGCTAAAATATGAAATATGATTTCAAAAACAAGAGAAAATAAAAGGCCGTCTTGACATCAGGTGGAAAGGAAACAGGACTAGTCGATATCAAGAGCAGAATCTATCAAGGAGATTTTGTATCACCTTTGCTGTTTCTTGTCAGTATGTTACCACTCTCCGTGGTTTGAGAACTATGGGAGCTGCTTACAAACTATGATCTTCTACTGTTTGCTTATTTTGTCTTCTATGATCATATCAGATCTTCTTGTTTCAATAGTAGGGTCGGTCTTTACGAGGAAATCCCTCAAGATCTCGTAATTCTATTTTTTATCACAGCCTCTGGTACGTGTCCATACCACGTTTTTGTTGTTTTAGAGTCACACATCGAGGTAAAAAGTTACATCACGATGTAATTCTTTTACCAACATATACATTTCTGCGTGTATACTCCTTTCGTGCTAGTATACTGAACTCACTCAAAGGTAATTGATACTTTCGTCTCCTTTCCTCAGAAGTCTGCGTTTGTTGATTGACCGAGTTTTGTCGATCTTTGCCTTGATCAGGTGTGTTCTGATGACGTGTTCCTGAGCGGCTATAATTAGCTCTACTGTCTCTCATTTCGAGTTCCCTTTCCTCAACTAGTGCCAGCGATCTTTACTTCCGACATTCTCAGCTTGCTGCATGAATTGCCCATGCAGTTCTATTACCTTACAACTCTTAGCCCTGTTGTTCCTTATTTTCTCTTTGATTTATACTCTTTCGGTCACTTTTGGAGATCGCTAGTTAACGATAATATACTTTTCTTATTCTGAACAACATAGCTTTTAAGGTCCAGTATCGTAGTATCGACAATCCCTACACCAGATTATAACTGACATTCCGTCTCAAACCACAACGATATACACAATGTTGAATTTATTAAACAGTTTGATTCTACAACCACTATCTCTGTTTGAAGTATTTGAACTGTCTTAGATTATTTACTTCGGTAAAATATATTCTCTACAGTAAACTGAAGATAACTCATTCAAGATAATCCTTTCATATATAAAGAGGAAGATAAGTTGTTATTTAAACCATCGTCTGAATTTCTGCCTACCACTATATATCCTCTGCTTTGAACTAACTTAATTAAGAAAAAGATAAAATGAATTTACAACACGAAACGTACCCCAGCATGGCCACAGTCTAATGATTAAAGCATGTAAAAGATACACGATGTGGGGTGTGAATCATACATTTCTATATCATATCTTTGATTTATATACCTTGTGTAATTTTCTAGGGCTCCTAAAAGTTTTCCTTTCTGATGATGAAAGTATAAGAAGCCATGCGATATGAAATTTGTAAATGACAGCCTGATTTTCTCCGAACAATTTGTTCTTTTGGGCAAGTGCCTTCTTCTATAGCCTACTGCCGACAAATGTCTTTCGCATGGATTTGGCAGACGGAAACTGAAAGAAGCCCGTCGCATATATACACAAATACATATATATATATGTGTATATATATATATATATATATATATATATAT
>NC_068987.1:52527580-52532193 GCF_001194135.2 Octopus bimaculoides | reverse complement strand
TATATATAAATACGACGGGCTTCTTTCAGTTTCCGTCTACTAAAACCACTCACAAGACTTGGGTCGGCCCGAGGCTATAGTAGAAGACACATGGCCAAGGTGCCACGCAGTGGGACTGAACCCGGAACCATGAGGTTGGTGAGCAAGCTACTTACCACACAGCCACTCCTGCGCCTATTGCATTATATATTTTTACATATTTTTATCTGTATATTACATTTCACCCTGCATGTATTAGTGCATGTTCGTATATAGACGTGTATATGAACATATTTGTACGCGTATGGGCATATCCATATATATATATGTGTGTGTGTGTGTGTGTGTGTTTGTGTGTGTGTATGCACATATAGGCGTGTGTGTAGGTATGCATATATGTGTTTCAAGCGAGTGGGAGTGAGCATATGCATATAGGCACATGTACGTGGGTGTGCGTGCGCACATGTGTATGTATGCACATGCAACATACGTGAATTCTATAAGCGTTTTTCTTTTCTTCCTTCCCTTTGGGTTTTTTCCCCTTTAACGGTCATTCTAATAGCTTTTTTTTCTTTTTCATAATAACAGTCATTTACATAGTAATTTCCCTTTCTGTAACGATCATTTTCATATCATTTTTGTATGTCTTAATAACTGACGACATGCCAGAGCAGATTTCCGCCCGACAGCCGAAGCTCGGTGTATTATTATGGCAAACAGAAGAATTGTCTCATATTATATTACAGATAAATTCCTCTAGTTATATAATATTGAGGTCTCATTCATTCTTTCGTTTTCATTTGGTGTTGGTGTGTATACGCATACGTAACTTAGTGTTTCAACAAAAGACACCGATAGAAGGAATATTAGGCTTCAAACAATAACCCTTGGTGTTGATTTTCCTTGTAAAACCCTCGAAGACGATGCACCAGCGAGGCTGCAGAGAAATAACAGAAAACTAAAAGCACATGTATCCTGTATTTCACACAATAACATATCCAAAATAGTAAGCAACATTTATTTTATTGCCTCTGTTGATTGTAATACACATAAAAAAAATTGATAAAATATACCTGCGACATATTCCACCATTTTGAAATTTGCACCATTGGTCCTGTCACGTTAAAACATGCGTCACCAAATAGTATGATTTTAGTTGTGTTTTCATGCATCATATCAAAGAATAAGCGGGTAGCAACAGCCATGTCGCACTGCAATAGGAAAACATTAAAAAATATTAGTAATGAAAAAATGTCTTAAATATTTGAGAAGGCAGGATGACATGAAAATACATAAATATATAAGCAGAGAAAAGTACGGATGACTCTCACTAAAAGAGATAAGTTATTTTTATATAATTTATATTTTACACTTTCGTTCATAAAATGTTTAATTATGCACTTAATTTATGAATTTACCCGAGAAACTGTTCGAGTTGTCTCCACATCCGGATTTATATATCAAATTTCTGCCGCTTTGTCTCACATACGCGAATATGTAAACGAACCGAAATGCAAATCTGTACAATACTCATTCACAAGCATATATATATACATATGTATGTGTGTATTTGTGAGTGTGTATGTGTGTGTGTGTGTGTGTGTGTGTGTGTGTGTGTGCGTACGTGTGTTTGTCTGTGTTTGCTTGTATGCGCGCGTATGAATGTATGTACGGATGCATGTACAAAAAATGGAATGCTATACGAGCACCAGATAGAAATCTACAAATATAACAATCGTTAATATAAAACGCAGTTCAGAGTATACAAAACCACACACACACACACACACAAATATATATATATATGTGTGTGTGTGTGTGTGTGTATACATATCCGTACTTTGACACACACACACACACACATGCTGATATTCACTTTAGCTACATACTTCCTCAAGTATTGATTTATTTCTTAACAGTTTTGACAATGCCAAATAGATGTAAAAAAGCTAGAAGCTGCATATTTAGTTTATACGTTGTATAATATAAAATATAACACGATGATACACAAGAGCACTTACATTCCATAAACCTTTAGGTGTTGTGACTCGTTGTCAAATGTTATGTTAGTCTGCTGACGAAGTGGATTAAATTCACCCAGGAATAATAGAAACTGATAACTTAGAAATTTATCATTCATTTTGTGATGAATATTATTTATATTTGTTTCTTACTAGTCATAATTCCATTGATTGTTTTCACTGTTACAGTCTAGAGTACTATGTGTGTTTTGTATGTGCAGTGTTTTGATTTATCTTGTCGTTTGTATTGAAAGCATCCTTTGTAATTATTATTATTATTATTATTATTATTATTATTATTATTATTATTATTATTATTATTATTATTATTATTATTATTATTATTATTATTATTATTATTATTATTATTATTATTATTTATGGTTTCTTTTCATTATAACTTTATTTCAGCTGCTTTAGTATCAGGCATCCTCTGGAGGCCAAGATTAGCAATGGCACTTTTGTTTTGCTATGAATGCAAAAATTATCACCACATTCATTCCATTCTAAACAGAGAGCGCTTTCCGTAGTATCTTTTGTAGTTCACATAGATTGGAGTTACTACCAGTGAGTTGCTTAATATACTTCTCGACTCCCTTCTTTACCATTCCTAAAACACCAATTACTACTGGTATTTTATTACTTCCACATTTTGTGATTTCAATTTGCAGATCTTTATAGTGAGAAACCTTTTTGTATTCCTTTCTTGAGACATTTTGAAGTTGTAGGACAGATATATCTATTAAGAAAACGTTTCTCTGTTATAGTCCTTGATCACAATGTCTGGTCGATTGGAGTCAATTTTTCTGTCTGTTTACATTGTGAAGTTCCAAAGGATGGTGATGCCTTCACCATATACTATATCCTCTGGATATTACCACAACCATGGGATTTAATTTATCATGGGATTTAATATTGTAGTATTTACAAGTATTCCAGCGGATGTACTGCACTACACTGTCATATCTTATGAGGTACACTATTATTATTATTATTATTATTATTATTATTATTATTATTATTATTATTATTATTATTATTATTATTAGTATTATTATAAATGGCCAACAAGTAGAGAAATATCGCGGCAAAGTAAGATCTCTACTTAGGTATAAAAATAAGTTGAAGCAATCACTAAAATCTCTACAGCTTAAGCAGGACATCTTGGGAAAATTATTACCTAGATCGATCTGCATGGCGTAAAATGGGTCACGATGCATCCAAACAATTTGATATGACGAAAAAGAGCAGTAGAAGAATTATAGCCCCCAACCAACAGATACACTTCAGCAATCCCACGCAAATCAAAGCCATCAATGTCCCCATTTCGACTTTATAGTAAAATCCAAAAACCGGGACTGAAATTACATTCAAGCATGCATCGCACATTCATGTAACTTCTTAGTGATTTTTTTTTCTATTACGCTCTTTAACTTCAAGTCAGTCCCTTCAAACACGCATACGTCGAACCCGGCGGGAGCGACCATCCTTATGATTATTATTATTATCATCATCATCATCATCATTATTATTATTATTATTATTATTATTATTATTATTATTATTATTATTGAGTGAAAGAGCAGTGCATGCCATCAAAGTGACACTGGGGTAAAATATACGAAGCTCACTATACCCATCATCACTACTCGTCTGTGAAGGTTACACCAGGTACATGCCTCACAACCATATGCGCGCGACATGGTGATCACTTATAAAGATCAACAGTGCATGATCTCGCAGGTGGGGCCTAGTTAGAATTTTCTTCAGGTCGAGTAGTCCATCCCGCTCAAAAGGTCCCTGAATAAGGTTTGTTTAAGGATGTTGATCAAAACACCCATGTTCCCAAAAGTGAATTATTTAAACCACAAATCATTCCTCTCAACACATGGCTATGATGCTACCCCCCACTACTTCTACTCGTGATCAGAGATGCACATATCGTCAGCCACCAAGGGAATGCTCAAATGGTTAAGGTCAAACAACTGACAAGCAAATCTGTGCTATTAAGCAGAATATTTGCTGTAACCCATCTTTTTATACCAAGACAAAACAATGTACATGATAACACTTCCAATCAATTAAGATTAGAAGCCATGAGCGCCACTGCCTGGTACTGTATCCGGGCATTTTATAATTATTATTATTATTATTAATATTAGTATTATTATTTTATGTTTGACGTTTGTTTTGCATTTGTACAAGTTGGATCCAAGTCTCACCCAGAGACATCAAGAGACAACAAGTTAGGAGTGCATGTAGGTGTTATGCCTAGGGTACCATATATTTGGATTCGTACTATTATTATTATTCAGTAGTTTTATTTTTATAACGTACTTTCACTTCACTACCGAGCGCAGCTCTGTGCACCTTGGGTATGTGCTGTGGTTTGCTGTGGTGCTCTTATGTTTACTGTATTGAAAGTGTTTTGCGTAGAATGTGTGCAGTACCCAGTAGTGCAATTTTCTGTATGTTATATATATTTGTAAGTCCTGGTGTTTTTGTTATGTATGTGTCTGAATATTTTTTTATTATACCTAAGGCACCTACTATGATAGGAATTGTTTCTGTTTTTAGATTCCACATTCGAGTTATCTCTATTTCCAGGTCTTT
>NC_068987.1:52523913-52525795 GCF_001194135.2 Octopus bimaculoides | reverse complement strand
TTATAATTATTATTATTGTTTTTGTTGTTGTTGCAGCTACTGCTATTGTTGTTTTTGTTGTTGCTGTTTTAATGTTGTTATTCTTTTTCTTCTTTATTTTATTATTATCATCATTATTATTATTATTGTTATTATTATTATTATTATTATTATTAGTAGTAGTAGTAGTAGTAGTAGTAGTAGTAGTAGTAGTAGTAGTAGTAGCAGTAGTAGTAGTAGTAGTAGTAGTAGTAGTAGTAGTAGTAGTAGTAGCAGTAGCAGCAGCGGCAGCAGCTCATACTAGTTGTGTTCATAACCAGTTAATTTGTAAATGGTGGTGAGTTGCACCGTCAATCGGAGATCAACAGCTGCATGAAAGCTCGTGCCCTTTCCGGTCACTGTAATCCTGGTTTTGCAGGCTTCTTTGATAGGCCGTAATCGGAGGTTTTCTTGTATCTAGAGGAAAACATCATATATATTCATACATTTTGTATACACTGAACTGCAAAAGAAACGCGATTTTTTTAAATGCCATTTTTATATGGTAAATTCTGAATATTTTCTAAGGTTAAATATTCCAAGATATGCTGGTTTATGGCTGAGACCCAAATTTCAGGTATCTTTTCAAATTTTCATGAAACGAGACGCCAGAATAGAGTAAAAATGAATTTAGTTAAGGCACTAGAAGAGGTATTGAGGACTGGCAGTGCATCCGAAGTGTTGGCCGCGAGATTGGCGCTCAACCAACACCTCGAGACTCAACAGGAGGGGTGTATTGTCAGGAATAAGCTTCGCAAAATGGGACGAGAAGGGATCGGCGTATCGAGATGGACCCGTGTGGTAGATGCCCAACATGGCAACGATGCCACAATAAGGTCTGTGACGAATAAAAACAGGCAATTGGGAAAGGAACCCGAGGAGATATGCAAGTTTTTTTACGAGCATTTCGGCCAGCTTTTCGGGAGGAGCGATGAACCAGAGCGCAGGATGGATCCTACGGACTTCCTCGCCTGATTGCCGCGTCTCTCGGGGCGGGAAGCGGAATGCTGTGAAAAGCTGATCACAGCTGCGGGAGTAGAGGATGCCTTGTCGGATTGTCGTGGTGTCAAGATAAACAGCGCATGATCTTGCAGGTGGAGATCAGTTAGAATTTTCTTTGGGTCGAGTAGCCAATCCTGCTCAAAAGGTCCCTGAACAAGGGCTGTTTAATTATGTTGAACAAGACACCCATATTTCCAAAAAATGAATTATCCAAACCCCAAAAGAATTCCTCTCAACTCATGGCTATGATGGTCCCCCACTAATTCTACTCATGATCAGAGATACACATATCGTTAGCCACTAATGGACATGATCAACTGGTAAAGGTCAATCAACTGACAAGCAAATCTGTAGCAGTGAGCAGAATATTTAATGTTATTTTATGTGAGCCCTTATGGCTAATAAAAGAATGAATTATTATTATTATCATTATTATAATCCTTAACCAACTTAAATCTCAGTCCAAACATTCTAGTTAACTATACTTCGAGAATTTTGAGTTGGAAAATTCGACCATTACTTTTAGTTATACATTAATACGATGTACGTACTTATTTTGATTAGTAAGCAATTTCCTTCCCAGCGGGACTTGAAAACAATATCAGTTGCATTGCATTCGCGCCGGTATATGTGAAGATATGTATAACCAGGATTTCGTCGTTTTGTGTCTGTCTGAAAACTTTTCTCTTGTGTATTTATTGCAGTATATTTCTCTTAGTAATTCGTGATTTCCAGTATATTCAAACGCTCAATACACTTAATCGAATATTTTTTATGTTATCGTGGTTAAGGTGAGGAAGTTAGAGACAACGTATTAAATTGTTTCTCAAATTCAACATAATGTTGATTTACGTAAGCATTC
>NC_068987.1:52518056-52522636 GCF_001194135.2 Octopus bimaculoides | reverse complement strand
GGTTTTTTTGTTATATTTCTGCTGCTTTTAAATAAAGTATATATATATATATATATATATATATATATGTAGTTCCTGGTGAGGAGATTTTGATATTGTGCCATGGTAGATTTAGTTTCCGGCTTCCGTCTTGAGTTCTGGTAATCTTAGATATCTTTTTTTTATTCTGTATATAGCTTCTTCTGCATAAATATTGAGATTCATTTCGTGCTACCTTTCTTACGTAGCATTTCGTAACCTAATTTACCTTCACTTTTAGACTTTTAATTTTATACATACTCACATACTCACACATTTATACATACACAAACAAATATATAAATAGAAATTAACTAGCATAGACACCCGACGTTGCCCGGAAATGATAGTGTTCCTTATATATTTTTAGAAAAAAGCAACATATGTCGTATAGAAATTTGTTATTCTAAATTCAATTTATTCTTCCATTGCGATACAATCGATTCTTCAATTGAGAAATCAATTCTGAATTTATAGTACAAAAAGGCAAAAATAATAATTATCATACAAAGCGCGAATATAAAATTTACCACTTTTTGAAGGGGGATAATTTCTATCACATACGTTGAAGGAAATGACGTAAGAGCTTCTGGCTAAAGAACATTCTTTGTTTTCTGTGCCTTTTGAAATGCTATTTATTTTGTAAAGATAACCTTGTGGCCATTCTTTAGATTGACAGCCAGATGAATGGTGGTTGGGTGCCTCTCATGAATGGGAGAAATACAGATGCGCTAAAAGGCCTCATAGGTACTGCTGTAGCTCCTTCTGTCATACTGTGCAACTTCGTCTGTATTATTCATCTGCTGACTGCCATTCTGCATAAGAGTGCATGTTGCAGCATCTAGAAACCCTTGTTTATATATTTGCATACATACCCAATAGAGTTAACAGATTTTCAGAAGACAATATTGACTCTGGCTACGTGTACACGTCTTTGCATCACTGTAGAATAGTGAACATCTACATCTACCCCGTCTCCTCTTGTAGAGCCGGTCTCTTTATGCGCCAGGAAGCACGCATTCAGCTTCCAGTATCTGGGTTCCTGCCTATGGAGCCTATCTAGATCAACCGTACAGATCACAAATTTCTTGTCTGTATAGGTGACGAATTCAAATTGTAAACAAACTATGCTATTTCTATCTGCTGGCCTACACAGTAATCTATCTAGATAAGATCTGGATGACCCGACACTGTTTGCCCATATCCATACTGGACTATTCGGGAAATCCAGTCTGAACCTATCTGCTAGTTAGAAACAACTGGGCATGTTTGTGAGGCTTGCGCACTCCTTTTTCATATCCATTATTCCCATCAATTCACACGTACATCCAAAATGGCGTTCTAATCGCCCACTCATACTAAGAAGTGAGACGTCCATAGAAAGGCCGCAAAGCATCTGAAGAACTCCGGCTGCTTTGCTCCAATCGGCGCGTACACTGCAACCAGTCAAAAAGCTTCGTTTCCGTTCACATCCATGACCAGTGACTTACCTTCCGGTAAAGTTTGAAAGCCATATATATCTAACACATATCTAACACATAAGTACACGTATGAGTATGCACATTTTTAATTATCAGTGACATGTATTTTATACCAAATCACTCCGGCAATCCGCTGAGAAACGATACAATTCACAGCGAAATCTTTCTTTGGAAATTGAAGAATATTCACCTCCTATAGCCAACTACAATATACACACAATGTATATAACAATGAATTAAATAACTGGAAATGCAGCTTACTATTTCCAATCTTCATGATACAAAATTCCTGTGTCTCTGTTCTTTTACTGTATGTGGTATTTTCTATAAACTTAAATTATGCTATGAAATTGTAATCACAGAATAAAATATTTGAAACATATGGTAGATATATATCTGCCATATTATATATGATTTATTTGGTTGAATACATTGTCTAGATTTAACATATTAATTATCATATGTGTGTGTGCATATGTATGTATGTACGTATGTATGTATGTACGTATGTACGTATGTATGTATGTATGTACGTATGTATGTATGTATGTATGTATGTATGTATGTATGCATTTAAGGAAAAAGGTGAAGACTGAGAAGGTGAATGACAAGGACCTTTTTGTGTGCACAGTCTGTGACAGACCATGTCTGTCCTTGGCTGGCCTTAAATCTCACCTGCGAACCCATGGAAAACAAACCTCACCCAGCTATTCTGATTATATGTCTGTGCACATGTTTGAATGTGGTGTGTACCAGAGGGTTTGCAAATCCAATGGGGGTCTTAAAAGACATGTTAGGATCCACAATGAGCAGAACTTACTTGCAGGTATTGGTAGTGCAAATCAGAGGTGCAATCTGTGTGGGTGTTTTTTCAAAACACTGTCTGGTTTAAAGAGCCACATCAGACGCCATGAAAGGTGTAGGTGCAGGAGGTGGTCAAACTCTGTTTAAGGAGTAGACAACCACCATGTATATAGGTGTATGTATCTTTATGTTTTATCGTTTAGTTGTTTCAGTCATTAGCCCGCGGACTTGCTGAAACCCAGCCTAGTAGATTTTTGTCAGACAAATCGACTTCAATAAATTTTTTGAAGCCTATCACTAGACGTAAATAAATCAATACCGGTTGCCGAACGATGGGGACGAGGTGACAAAAATAAGCACAAAACACGCATACACATGGATATATACACATATATTCCAAATCTACTTACACGACTCTGGTCGGCTTAGGGAAATTGTAGATGACACTAGCCCAATGTGTGACACACTGTGAATGGACCCATATATATGTACACAGAGATTGAGAGAGAGAGAGAGAGAGAGAGAGAGAGAGAGAGAGAGAGAGAGAGAGAGAGAGAGAGAGAGAGAGATAGTTGCAGCTTTCCTTTGAAATTTTATATATTTTTAGACATGCTGTAATATACTTCTTCATGTTATGGTACACGTCTGGCCCAGTAATAAAACGTAGCACGGAAACTGAATTTGTAATACAATGAAATAAATACATATGGGATGACACGTTATTACATGGAAATATTAATTTTAAATGAAATAAATATAATTCTCTATTGATCAATTTCAAAGATATTAGTAAATGAATTGAAAGTTTGCGAACTGAAATAGAAAGAAGTGTTATATTGTCATTTACTATCGTTATATAATATATGGCGGCGAGCTGGATTAATCCTTAGCTCTCTGAGACATCTTTAGCTCTCAGGGCAATCGTTAGCTCTCCGGACAATCGTTAGCTCTCCGGACATTGGTTAGCTCTCTGGCTATTCCGCCTGTCTTTACGTTCCGTGTTCAAACACGCTTATTTCAGCGTTAAATTTACACCTACTATTTTGAACCAGGCGCATCTTCTACCCGTAACAAAATACAATTGATAATTGCTGATATTCATCAAGATATGTAATAGCGTCCCAAAATAGAAACTATCTAAAAACAACTTTGTAGTGTGTTAATTTTGCTCAGGTTTGTATCTCAGTAAATAAATTCGTAGATATTCTCTAACATTTTATATTCATACACGAACTAATTTTTTAAAGGTCTTATAATTATAATTTAACATTTTTCTTACAATAATTGCATTGAAATTGACTAACTTTGGGTCTTGGAATAGACTAACTTTGATTCTTGAAATTAATGAAGAATATATTAAAATACGATTTTCGTTATTAAACCCTTTTGAACACAAGTTAACATGAAATATTGTTAGGTTTTACTTTAGAATACTTCAAAAGAACAAAAAAAAAAGCATCAAATAACTAGTGGCGGCCTCGGGTGGTTTGGAATCAAAGTAGCTGAAGAAATATTACAGGAGAAATTGTAGAATACAACGTCCGTTCTGAACCAGTTTGATATCTGCTAAGATAAAATACTGACAGTCAGTTTCAAGGCATATTATCTGTGGTATTGTATACAGGATAACTAATTAAATGGAAATATATGCTGTCTCATTAAATATAGAGATCAGTAGAGTGTTAAAACTGACAGCAAATCTAGAATTTAGAATACGCATTTAAAGTTTCAAATCTTTTGCTTTATATTTAATTTTTTCTAAGTGGTCATCAGGTATGATTTTTTTTTATATTGTATTCTTTGTTTGAAGAAAGAATAAATGGCTTGAATTCGGAGCTTGTGTCTGAGACTGAACATATCTTCGATATCAAATGAATACAACTGAGTTGCTTCTTTTGTTGTTTTTATTTTTCGTGTTGTGGTGATTATTGAGCAGATTGTTCAGTAAGTTTCAAAATAGATAATGTATATTGACAACCTATTCACTGGTGATATAGTATAATGTTTTACTCGAACTGACATGTCTAGCACGAAGGTAGAAGTTAACTGCTTTAATCATCTAAAGATTTTTAGAAGCTTGTCATTGAAATTCAATACATCAGTCCTTGCAAACAAAATATTTTTCAAAACATTTAGTCTAACATGTCAGCGTGTGTATTACTTATCTATGTAAATATGTATATTTCTCATTATATATATATATTGAGATATATACATATATATATATATATACATATGTATATATATATATGTATATATATATATATATATATATAT
>NC_068987.1:52514671-52517997 GCF_001194135.2 Octopus bimaculoides | reverse complement strand
ATACATATGTGTATGTATATATATTATAGACGTCTCCTTCCCGAAATATTTTCTCTACATTTTCTCGTTAAGAAATAGAAAAAATATTCAATAAGTATTAATGTTTTTCCAATATTATATAGCCTCTTTATAACAAGCTATGTGTAATGTCTTACCAGACGTAGCCATATATCAGTAAATTGCGTGAAAGTAATTGGTACTTAATGCAATTTCAAAATTAGCAATATTTATTTAGCAATCACTACACTGATCCTGCGACGGACCGACGTCCTTTCCAGGAAGGCGAGGACATATATATATATATATATATATATATATATATATTTCTTTCAATCATTGCACTGAGGAATCGATACAAAAGTAGATGCGTCTATACGTCTATATTTACTGCTTGATAATTTCAATACATATCCTCATCTGCATATATATATATATATATATATGTGTGTGTGTGTGTGTGCATGTGTGTGTGTATATATAAATATATATGAATATACATATATATGTGTATGTATAATTTATATATATATGTATGCATATATATATGAATATATACATACATACATACATGCACACACACACGCTTATATGCATGTATGTATATATGTATGTATGTATGTATATATGTATGTATGTATGTATATCACACTATATTGGACATAACGTTAGGGCTCCTGATGTCTTTGCGGCAATAAACAAAATTAATCCCAAGTCAGCAGTAGGCCCA
This sequence comes from Octopus bimaculoides, assembly GCF_001194135.2. Lineage (NCBI taxonomy): Eukaryota > Metazoa > Mollusca > Cephalopoda > Octopoda > Octopodidae > Octopus > Octopus bimaculoides. Next base: position 52,517,270 of record NC_068987.1, on the reverse strand, counting down.
GATAGGTTCCTTGTTTGTGTCCGGAAGGCATGTCGAAACCAACTTGTATCTTCTCTTGCTAATCTATGTATATGTATACGATATGTATGTGTGTATGGATTTCATTTTGCTCAGTACCCGGCACATCATCATATTACCCCATGGAGTGCTGGATACTTTTGCATGATGATTACTTTCAATACTACTGCATTAGTAGTATTAGCCTTCCCGAATCATACAAATGAAAGGAAACATCGCAGATTCTGAATAAGCACTTGGTTGGATATCAAATCCGTGAATGGTAACCCATAATTCTGCGGAGTTTACAGCTGCACCAGCACCAGCACTTCACAGTCCTTTCAGGACTTCAGACTAGCAGCTTCTATGTATCTCAATGCCAAAATTTGGAACGATGAAGAAATCTGACAATCCTACCAGCGACAGTAGAGAAATAAAAAGAAATTTGAAAGTACCTACCATTAATTAGAATTATCTTTCTTGTAACATTAAATGATTTTAACAGCAATCGTATATGATATTAGTGCAAATACTAACCTATTATTTTTTATTTACTTGAATCTGCTTTAGTAGGAAGGTCATCGGTTCGAAAGCTTCCGCAAATTAAAATATATCCAGTAGAACGTAGAGTTTTATCATTAGAGATAAGTGTCACAAGAAGGTAGAGTAATTATACTTAAAGCGAATTGTATGTCATTATGTGATACCATAAGACACTTTAGTTTTGACAAGATTGCTTGCTATGTTTGATAAAATTCTGCGGTAAAGTCGGCCATGCTGATGGCACCAAATTGTTACAGGTAACATCGAACGTCCTTGATGAAGAAAATGGTGAGGTATGACTGATTCAATATTTCAGAGGTCACGAGCAATACATAGTTAATATTTATAGAAACAATGAATTAAACAATCAACATTTTCGGTCAAAGTATGAGATTCGAAGCGAAATATTTATGATTAAGCTTCTCCGATGTCACGTATATACACTATTTCGAAATTATGCCCGTCAACAAAGAAATTCTTATTTCACTCTATATCCAACTAACAAAGAATCTAGCAGCAATTTGAAAGATAAAACTATTAGCATATGTTCAATTCATAAACACATAACTAATAAAACATGTTTTAGTCTTCAAATTATCAGTTAAAAACACTTCCAAAGAATGCGGTCTTATGCAAATAAAATCTGAACTATATTGCCAGTTTGTGTTCGATATAAGTCACTATGCTTGTAAGAATTATTTGGTGGACGGGCAAAAGGTGTAATTTATTTTATGCATCACCAAATGAAGATGAAACTACTTTCGATAACCCCATTGCACAGTTAAGAAGAGAAGTAAACTTTTGTTTTTGTTTATTAATCACAGCTATTACAAGTATGAATATTTACAAAAATATTCGTGTGAAAATCATTTCATGGAAAATCATGTTATTGCAAGAGTAGAAATTAATATTATTAAATAATATCAATTTCAACTAGTGGTCAGCATATTTAAAACTGTCCGAGGACCGTGAATTCTATTTAAATATAAAGATTATGAGAGATCACTATGTGGATCCCTTGTATGCTAAAAATAGACGTCAAACCATCTTACCACAAAATCTGTTCTCAACTTAGTAAGATGCTAGATGTTTACGAGCTAGACAAATGAAAAGAAATAAACATATAATATTATTGGAAAATGTTCACAATGTTCATTCCCTATGATGAGTGTGTAGTTGGGTGCAGACTTCCATACATAAACTTGTATACCGAATATAGTTTGTTTCATTTAATGACATTATAATTGCAATGAGAAAGAGAATCACTAATGACGTTTAAATCTGCACTGCACTCTAAGTCCTTGATGCAGAAGGAATTTTTAGAAAATTGTCCAATGACATGGTACAATGAATGTCTGGATAAACTATGGAATGGTAATATATATTATCGTGTATTTGCTTCATCAGGGCGGAATCGAAACTGGAAAACAGTAAAACTATAGTGTAATGTGTGTTTATAAACACGTTTATATTTAAGATATCTCAAACAATGTATTATTGCAAAGTGCTGATGATCTTAAGAACTAAATAGAGAAAACTGTAGTGATTGTAAGATTAACACAAATATAATATATACTCATTCGTTTTTATGCAACATGCAATAATTCATCTTAGATCAGCCTAAAACAAATCAAGATATTCGTAGGATAAACAAGAATATTATTTACAATTCATTTTTCTGTAACATTATACGCATTTACAAAAAATCATACATGAGTTCGTATCAAAATACATTTATGTATAGACGTATGTGGAAGTGCAAAAATAATCTCTGTTCATGTATCTGTGTCCATGTGTGTATGCTACGATGTGAGTGTTTTAATAGATATCTGGAATATTTTTTCGTTAACATATATCTGATTAAGAACAGAAACCGGATTTACGTATTAAGTATATCGATTTTCATCTCTTTATTATTTTGTGTTGTAATATTTGATTTATTCTGTTCAATGAAGAACTTATGATTACATAAAAACAAACTTTTACATGCACAGAGTCACACAATGCATGTATGTGTGAACGTATGTACAAATATGCTTATAAATATGTATATGTATAT
>NC_068987.1:52510499-52514302 GCF_001194135.2 Octopus bimaculoides | reverse complement strand
TATATATATGTGTGTGTGTGTGTGTGTGTGTGTGTGTGTATACATATATAGATATGCATATGCACATATAAGTATGTATAATATGTATGCGGTACACGTAATGTAATTTTTAATATATTCTGATACAACTGCAATACAATACTTATGCTAAAGTAGAGCTAAAATGATTTAATATAACATCCCACGTACAATAGGATTTCTATTTTCCCGGTTTATATCACGAGCATATCAATTATTTATATGTAAGTAAATAGATAGATCGAATGAGAGAAACATAAACATCTATCTGTATATGCTTAAGTCTGTGTGAAGGAGATGGCCTAGTGGTTAAGCGTCTTGTATTCACGATCACGAGATCGTGGTTTCGATTCCTGGACCATCTGTCCTGCAACCCAGCGAACACCTGCTGCATAGGTAATGTCGATTGGAGCATATATATAACGAGTGAAAACTATGTAAACACATGAGGGACACTATACGAATAGAAGATAACTCACTCGTCAGCTGTCGACTGTTTTACTACTCCTTACATGAATATATATATATATATATATATATATATATATATATATATGTATGTATGTATAAAATGCGTGAGAAAATGAAAATGGATTTACCAAGAATTTATATTCAAAACAACTATCGTTTCGACTCAGATTGCATCTGTCCACTATGGGTGAGATATTCTACATCCAGTTGTGTTGCACCCATTGCTAAAACCATTTTCCGTTTCCTTCATTCATTATAAACGCAATGAACCACGCGGAATCCCTGACGTAGATCCAGTGACAATTATATCGTAACCTTGGACGTCATTAGGTAACCGAAACGATAAAAGTGCGTCAATCAGCATACTACTAGAGATATACTCGAAGTCCAAATATTACTTATATTTCAGCTCCTCCCATAAGCAATGTCTGGACTTCAAACAGTTTAACAATTTTTTTTTTTACGTCTAATAACATCAAGTAATACTTATATCTATTTGGACATATTTAAGCTAATTAAATTTCATTTTGCAGTATAATCTAATTAATTTCACTAATTATAACTCTTCAAACATGGAAATATCTAAGGAGAATTTGAGGCACATATTGTTTTATGAGTTTAAAAAAGGAAAATTTGCAGCTAAAGGCTAAAATATTCACTCAGCTTATGAAAGAAAGTGAATGTCTAAATCAAAGAACTTGCAGAAGACAGTTTATAAAATTCAGAATTGGAGATTTGAGCCTTCAGAATGAGGCTCAAACAGGACGACCATTTGAGTTAGATGACAAGTTCCTTTTGGCAGGATTTCAAAATACATCATGGAGTTTCAGTTGAAGAATTTTCAAGCAAGCTTCGTTCAAGCCATACAACTGTTCACTGCCATCTTCACCAACACTGAAAACGGTTGCTTCATGATTTGTATGAAGCCAACTGCAAATCCCAAGTGCTTTTCTCTTCGTTCCCGTAAACGCATCTCTCCCTTTTTGGACAGACAGGTGACCGGTGTTGAAAAATGGGTCTGCAACCAAAACGCTCAGCGCCGTAGGCATTGGCTTGGTGAAAAGGAAAACTAAGAAGAACTACAATCTACCACAACCAAAACGAGAACTCTATGCAAAGAAGGTTTTTTTGTCTGTTTGTTGGAACTCCAAAGGAATCATCCACTTTGAGTTTCTACCAACTAATGCAACAACCAACATTCAAATCCTCTCTCAGCAATTACAGCGCTTGAACGCTATTTCGAAGAAAGAAGGCCTTCGTTAGTGAATGGAAAACGAGTGTTGTTTCATCAGGAGAATGTAAATCCCTACACTGCAAAGATCACGTCACAGAAGATCGCGGAACTTGGCTGGAAGAACATTTCTTTTCCGCCTTATTCCCCAGACCATGATTCTTCAGATTACCATTTGGTCCGTAGTTTGGATGGATTCCCTGTCGGAACAAGTGAGGAAGTCGAAACTAACCTTTCAAAGTTCTACTTTTCGAAACCGAAAGAGTATTTTTAATAAGGGAATTAAAAAGCTTACGAGTAGATGGACAGCTGTCAAAGATAAACATGGAAACTATATTGACGTTTAAGTTTGATTAAAATATAAGATTTGATCACTTGTTTTCCCTATTTAAAATCAGGTTGGTCTGCTAAACAAGAATCAGGTACTTGCCAGCTTTTGTTTACGAGTTCCATTCCCTTACATCGGTGGAAAAAGGTAGATTTTCATACACACTGTTTCTTGGCCGGATGAGTTTCTCAAGATATGCTTAAGACTGCTCTAAACATTCACATGTAAGTTACATCATTCTTTAATACCAGCTTCTAGCATGTTGCTCGATATAAAAAAAAATTCTCTAATGATTATCTGACAGGGTTGATTTCCATACAACATCCAGTTTCATTAGGACAGACCATGCTTTGGCTGTCCGAGTTTTTACGTCCGTGTAAGTTCAGGCTATCACCCAACTTAGGCACGTGAAATCATCAACTTCAGTGATGAGGTTTCCACAGTTTTTGATGATGGATCCTTGTTGATTGTGAGCAATGAACTTCGTTTTACTAGGAGCAATAAGCAATCTAACATCATTTGCATTTAATAATGGACTATCAAGTAATTAGATAGAATCTGATTCTGTGTCAGAGATAATGGCTAAATTATCAGCATAATCTACTTACTATATGAGCTAGGTGATCGAACGATCTACTTTTCGCGAGTGTGAAACCGAGACTGTCTAGTTTGAGAAGCGGTATCCCGAGGACATAATCCGGAGTGATCAGAAAGAGAAAAGACAGCAGTATGTTACCCCGGAGTACTCTGGCTTTGATGTTAAAGAAAATTGTATCACCGTCTGGGGAACTTTCCATTGGTTTAGTGTTGTTATAGAGCTTCATAAATGCTGCTGTTTCTTCCTCGGGGATACCATACGCCAGTATGATTATTTACATTTTACCTCGATGGATTTAGCTTATGGACAAACAGTAATACTGCTTCAATATTTCTGTATTCTTCTTCTTCCTGTACACGACGAACTGCAAGTATTAATCCAACAGTTGATTTATTTATTTTCTCATACTGATTCGATTACTTCTCAAAACTTTCAGAATTTTTGGTTGTATCCTGATGCGGAGGAGTAAATTACAAATATTTGTAACGATGGCTGTAAGAGTGATGCTTTAGTTGTTGATCGTGGGGCCCAGAACAACTTTCTTTGGAAATGGGACTATACAGCTTTCTACCTATTTGCCAATCTTGTCTTCATTGTCGACTATGTTTCAGAAGCCTAACAAACTGCCGCTGAATTCTCCTATTTTCCAGAATTCAGATTAAATGTTAGCCAATGCAGCATTGTTTCCATTTTGTGCTGTTTTTAAGGATTTCTTCAAATCATCTATTGTGAAATCACCAAGTATGTTATCAAAGATGTGGCCAATATCTGATGCTACATCTACATCAGACACTGACGGTATATTCACAAACGAATTTTCAAAATGATGTTTCCGATTTTCTAAGACTTCCTTGAAATTTTAGCTTTATTTTTTTCATTTGATAGACAATTAATCATTATTATACATACATACATACACACACGCACACATACATGCGTACGTAAGAACATGATACATACATATATACATACATACAGACAGACAGACAGGCACATATATCATCAGTTTGATGATTAAATAATATGAATTGCTTTCCTTTTCTGAGAAATGGAGGCAAATATGTTCGCTTGAATATAAAACTAGTGTTACGACCAGGAATTAAAAACGGGCAATATATATATATATATATATATATATATATATATATATATATATA
>NC_068987.1:52509533-52510314 GCF_001194135.2 Octopus bimaculoides | reverse complement strand
GGTCGACCGATTCAATTTCAGAAAAAGATCCCACCGGACCAACATGACCCAACCTGAACTGGTCGCCCTTCACCACCTCCTGCAACGCAACAACATCGTCGCCAAGCTGGCAGACACAGGTGGAGCCCTCGTATTGTGGGGTCTGGACCTATACTGGAAGGAGGGGCTCAGACAGCTCCGAAACCCCCCTACTCTATAGCCTCCACTCCTTCTACCAGCAGCACATATCCTCCAACATACTTGAACTCATCTCCTCTTCCCACCCCCCCACTACTAACAGCAACCTCGTCATCAGAACATCCCGTACATCCAGCATCTATTTCCTTTCCAAAATACACAAACCAACAACCCTGGCGCCTCATTGTTTCCACTTGTAACTGCTCCACAGAACTCATTTCAAAATATCTCCACCTCATTCTGTCCCATTTAGTTACTGCCCTCTTATCCCATATACAAGTCACCAACTACGCCCTTCGCCTATTCAATTCCTTCTCCTTCCCTTCCGGCTCCTCACACTTCTTTTTCACCTTGAAAATCAAATCCTTGTACACGGTGATCCACCAAAACGACGGTCTCTTACCATTCCAATACTTCCCCGATTATCGCCCCGTCACAACACTCAGCCCCTTCCCCCTTGTGCGCCTAGCAACACTCGTCCTCGCTCTCAACTGCTTTACGTTCGCGGGAGATATTATCCATCCCTTCTAGCGTTGTTGTGGGAACGAGCATGGATCCCAATTTCACCGACTTATTTGTTGGTTAGTTTGGGGCCTATATATTC
>NC_068987.1:52504153-52508617 GCF_001194135.2 Octopus bimaculoides | reverse complement strand
TCTTTCAAGCGCACCCGTAATCTAGGCGATCTACCGGTCAGTAGCACGCTCCCGACTACATCCCAACTCAACCTGGATCGTTCCCTTGCTCCAGATCCCGAGGCCACACTTGTCTCTTTATCTCTATCATCACCTCCCTTACCGGCTCCAACCAACACGACCTCTACATTAGGAAATCTTTCTCCTGCACTTCGGCCTTATTTACTGCATCAGATGTAATCTCTGCAACAAACTTTGCGTTCGCCAAACGGGCCATCTGCAGGATGTTCGTCTGCGTTTGAACATCCCCGTCACCCATCATCTTTGCTTGGTCAACCACTCCACCTCAAATATCACCGTCTCCAGTCTTCCCTACATAATGGATCCACCAACTCTAGACTCCGCCTGGAACCACATTACATCTTTACTCTACATATATAAACACCTTTCAGAATCAACACAACCCCCTTCTCTCAATGACTGTCGCTAGACCTTGCGTAAAAAATAAATTTTACCCCATATTACTTTCACTCATTTATTTATTACTTTTATTCATTTTTTTAAATTTTATTATTTCATCATTTTTTATTTCATTTTTCTTATATTTTAATTTTTATCTTTTTAACTTTTATTTTTATTTTTTCTTTATTTCTGTCACTGATCTGTTCATACAATATTTTACCTTTGTGACTTTATTTTACCAGTTCCTACTTATTATTTGTATTATTTTACTACTAATTATCTGTTTTAATTTTTATAACTACACGCGAACTCTTGATGATGTATCCCCCCTCTCCCCGCTTTCTTTTCTTTTGGACTTTCCTATGTCTCCTATTTCCGAAGAAGAGCTATGATCGAAACATAAAACAATTACTTTTTCTTTCCTTTCTGAGCGTCTTATTAATACTTGGCATGTGCTACATCTGCGCCTTGTTGTTTTTTCTTCTTTTCTTTCTGTTTCTTTTAAAATTATATATATATATATAGCCTTCTGTCCTTCACTCACTCACACTCTCTCTCTCTCTCTCTCTCTCTCTCTATATATATATATATATATATATATATATATATATATATATATATATATATATGAGTTTATGCATATGTGTGTGTGAGTGTGTGTATGTGTGTGTGAGTGTGTGTATGTGTGCTTGTGTCTGTGGCACATATAGGGAACTTAACTTTACGAAATAATATTACACAATCACATTTGCAATCGATGATTTGTATGTATGCCACATGAACATAATTTACACTTGAACATTTACGATGAATATTTTACAAGGAACAGCTTCCTCTCTATTTTTAGACTGATTATATTGATTATGTTGAATTTATTGTGCAGGAAGTAAAATATTTGATTTAATTAGCTTTATTTCCTTTTAATACGATCCTAATTATGTTTGACCGTTTTCTTTGCAAATTTGTTTCGTTCAAGTAACCTTCAATCATACTAAGATTATTGATGATGTTTCCACTCAAATGGAATGCAAAACTGTTATTTCTTTGTATGAACTGATGAGTTGTACTTCAGCTGACTTTGTTATTTTTGTATCATAACAAATAAAGGTGCATTGTGACAAACAAATTTACTGCGGTATTCCTCCAGAGAAAATAAAAATTATCGAATTGCTGCTTTTAAAAGAGATATAAAATACAATTTGTCTATAAGAGATAATCGCTCTCTGGACGAATAACACTCCGAACTAGCTTTTCGCAATGTATCTATATTTAGTATAATACACAGAAATCTATTTTAATCTAATATTCATTACTGTACTGTGCAATTAGTGAAACGTTCGTCCAGTGACATATATGTTTCTACAGTCTTCTTGAGGTTAAACGCCATTTATCTGTTAATGACGAATTATCTCGAATTCTTTCACGTAAATAAATATTTTCGAAAACATTGTTACTGTAATGCTTAGGTTGTTTTTGTTGGTGTTGATTTGCCGTTACTGTTACCGCTATTAATATTTAGCTTTTGTTCCATCCGATCAGAAAGACTTTCGCTCATATTGTGAAAACTTTGTCATGTTAGGCCCAGCTCAAGAAGGATTCTGTACGTTGCATGACACAGGGATTCATCTTATACATTTTTGCATTTATCTCCTCGTAGCTGATGTCTATTCTGCATATTTCAACATAGAGCATGTAGTATAACAATAGTTCCACCCTATGCATTAATGTTATTTCTGTACACAGCAGAAGTATGCAAGATGGAAATATTCCGAAGTTAACTGATGCACTACTTTTATAATCGTTGTATTTGACAGGTGTTAAACAGAGTATTTTGAGATATTTAGATATTTTTTTCATTTTATAGCAATTTCTGTGCGCTTGTGTCATTTATATTGTACTGGGCCATCTTGAAAATACACCACATTTACGCTGCCGTAATTGTCCCGTAGGGCGATCTGCGTCTATTGCGTGTTCGGTCTAGATTTAACAGTTTCTGTAAAAATGAAAGAAAGCACAATGTCTCAAATATAAAAATATTTTTTCAAAAATCAGAAAATATCAACTAGATTATTGTTGAGATAACAGTTCCAGCAAGACAGCTCCCGAACCTATCTATCACATGCGTATCTCATTGTGTCCATGGAAATAATTTTGAACACTTCCTTGATATTGGTCACCACCTCGACTATGGTGCTGCAGGCAATGCTGTGGCGTTTTTGTCGATCGCACTGTACAGCTTGTAATTTGTTGAGTTGCAATCGGGGTTATTAGGAGGCTAGAAATTGGAGCTGCATATTTTCCCTCAAGTATGGCTGGGTGCCGAATCCTATCGACACACATATGACTTCCCAGCAAGAACCCTCTTCAAACAAGGATTGACCAGTCTTCAGCAGCTTCACATTGACGTCCGAATTGAGCCTAAAGCACTGTCCTGGGGTTGTCGGATAGATTCTAGCGTGCTGACGTTAGGCGTTCTGCCGACATTGGCAGAACACCTGCCGTGCCCCTTCCTGCTGGCCACAACTTCGTAGACTCCATTGCAGCTGTCTATTTCATATTTTACGCCTATTGATAGAGCATTAAACAGCAGTCATGGAAATCAAATATCCACATTTGATATCCGATGCAAACCATTATGATACAAGTGGCACTTTTCCAGTGCTCCGATGGCTTCTATGTCAGTACAAGAGGAATAGTTGGCAAGGGTGTCTTGGAACAGATGCAGGAGAGAAAATGAACGTAGGACATCCAAGGATCAATTGATTTAGAAGGAAGAGGAATAGCAAATATTTAGAACATCTGGTAACTAACAGAAATGGTAAGGAAAAGACACTCACTGAACAGAGCACTTCAGAAAAATTAATGTAGACAACTTACGTTCTTACATTAATCTAAAATGACCTTGATGAAGATAACGACGAAAAGGAAGAGGATGAAAATAAAGAGAAGGATATTTGTGAATTTATAGCAATGTTAAGTTGAAAAATTATCATCCTTCATTATTTCGTTAATATATAGAGAACATGCGTTTCAATAATGTAAACAAATAAACCCAGATGTTAATAATTATGTTAAATAATTTTATTTCATTTTTTTTCACTTTGCTCGTTTCATTTGTATATCTCTTTGAATTTTTTGCACCTATTTTCTTGAAAACTTTCCAAATTATATTTATAACAACATTTTTCCTAACAAGCAAAACAAATACTAATCCAAAATAACGTCAATTATATTCTTTTTATAAGGATACCGTATAGCTTCTATGATGTAGTGGCGAATTACATCCTGAGCCACTTAATTTGATTAAACAAACAACGAAGCGTTTCTATTTACTTCAAATCAGCTAAAATTAGTTAAATTTCGCTGCAATCATGCCTACTTTTATTTAAAGAGATAAAAATGTTGTATATCATATTCTTAGATACATTGCCTCAGCAAAAATGTAGATGTCTGCAACTGGAATGACATTTCCCAGATATATGTTCGATGAAGGCTAAAGTAGAACTAATCAAAATTAACATCGGAGACGATAATAACAGAAGCAGCAGTAGCAAATGTACAGAAACTGTAACAGACAAACAAAAAAGAGCGTAACGTATAAACAATAATAAATGTACGACTATTTAATTTGCTTTTAAGTATTATTGTAAATGTCTGCGTTCTTGTTTTCAAGTAGACGAACGCTTAAGCGCTCTAGGCATTGTTTCCATGAGTCCAAACATCTATTCTCAACAGGCGTGCATAATAGTTTACTGTCTCTGTACATCTTAATGCCTGTTGTAAATGGAATAACTGCGAACTGTAATTTTTTTCTACCTTTATATACATATATGCGTTTGTGTGTGTATGTGTGTGTGTGTGTGTGTGTGTGTCTGTGTCTGTGTGTGCGTGTGTGTATGTGTACGTGTGTCTGTGTGTGCGTGTGTGTGTGTTTGTGTGCGTGCGTGTGTGTTTACATGTATGTATGTATATGTATACATGTATATATATATATATACATACATATATATATATACATACATA
>NC_068987.1:52501430-52504027 GCF_001194135.2 Octopus bimaculoides | reverse complement strand
ATATATATATATATATACATATGTATATATACACACCCTCATAAGCACACATAAGCACAGACACACTCACACAAACACATGTAGACACACACATACGTGCCATTTTTTTACCTGTTACTTGTTTCACTTATTAGAATAGCGGCCATACTGGGACAGCACTTATTTTTAATCCAACTTATTTTATTTTTAAGCTTGGTACTTATTCCATCGACACTTTTGTCAGATAGCTAAGTTAGGGCAACGTAAACACATCAGCACGGATTGTCAAGAGGTGGTTCGGGACAAACACAGACACAAACACACATACATACATACACACACACATACACACACACACGCACTTAGACACGACGGGTTCCTCTCAGTTTCCGTCTGCTAAATCCACTCATAGTACAAGACACCTACCCAAGCTACCACGCAGCACTAGGAATGGGCTTGGATCCATGTATTTCGTCAGCAAACCTCTTACCATACGGCCTTGATTGCGCCTTTATATGTATTTGTCTGTCTCTCTGTATGTATGTATGTATGTATGTATGTATGTATGTATGTATGTATTATGTATGTATATTTTGTATGTATGTATGCATGTATGTTTGTATGTATGTATGCATGTATATTTGTATGTATGTATGCATGTATGTATGTATGTATGTATGCATGTATGTACTTTCGATCAGTGCAAATCTTCCGCTGAGGAGGAAGCTGCTTTCCAACCAAGATAAAAGCTTCATCTTTGGGATGTAGTTAACATAGACAAATTCACATTTGGAACTTCAGAAAATCCTTGCGTATTTTTATCGTTCCACTTACAGATTGCACTTGTAATGTATGCCAATCGACCTGTCTTTGTGAAAATCCCAGTTTATGCAGATTTATATGTATGTATGTGTGTATGTATGAATATGTATATATTTCGTGTTACGCTAAGATTCGTCAAGGTACAAAAATGTTCAACTGGACTCAAATATAACACACTACTCCAAATCATCGTAAGAGTATCTGCATAAGTGAGGTTTGGAACGATTAGTTTGTACTGGCATCGAGTCGCATAACCAAACAGCGATATTTTGAAATCATATAATACGTACATTTCTGTCTGCCTAATATGTAACATATAAAATACGAACAGCATCAATTGCGTAATACACACTTCATTATTCGAAAAAAATTAACTAAAGAATGTCTCAGGTAATGGTTGCATTTCCTATTATAGTATATTATGCAGAACCGAAACGTCCATATTAAATTATTTCAAAATAATCATATGTATTGACTTTCTTATTAATATTTAATATTTATAAATATTTCATTTCTATTCGGTATAATATTTAAATAACATATAGTTCTATATTTTGTGGCTGGATTTAGAAAACACGAGTATATCCATGGTTAAAACGTTTTCTCAACAAACTAGTGTTTTTCAGTCTTACCTCTGCGAGCAGTTTCGTTAAGTGTCTTCTACAATGTTCATATACATCTCATGTGAGATTGGACACAATAAAGATATATGTGCATAGAATACATTTCATATGATATAAGCTAATGTTCTTGTTTATCCGGTGAGATTGTCTATACAGATTTCACTGTCATTAAATATATAAAATATATGACATGAAATTTATATGATATACAAACTTTACTTAACTGTTTTCATAAAAAAATGTTAATGTGTTGTTTTGATGTCATAGAATTCATGAGAGTTATTGATAAAACTTTACATAGATAATAAAACGTACTATTGCAAATAAAACGGATTGTTGTAAAATTGTTATGTAAATTAGTCATTGAACAATATATTTATATCTTGCACATTATAGTGAAAATTATACAGAAATTTGCATTTATCATTGACTACAGAAACGAAATCCTTTCATTTTTTTTTTCATCTCCTGAAGTTACATTTCTAGAGCAACTGTGTTGTAGAGTTTGGTTATTATACATATCTACACACATAGGGAGAAAAAACAAAGTGAAACCATTGCATCCCGAAAATACAAATGTAAATGTCGATTCTGTCACATCTTTCCTAAAAATGCCATTAAGATACCAACTCGCAATGTGACACGGCGTTGTTGCTAAAACATTATGCAATGCCATCCGAGAAAAATAGCTGTCCTTAGATAAATATAGGGAGCATCATATTATTGAATACGTGCATAAACATGACAGCGTGGGCAGAGAAGAAAATATATGGAGATCAGTTATCCTGCTGATGTGAATATCGTTTCCAGAACTTAGATAAAAAGAGTATAACCATGGGCAAACTTCTTCGAAATCTTTAGCTTCTATACCCAGTTTATACATTCATAGTTATACCAATAATAACTCATTTACTGTGATATACCGAAGGAGTTGCGGTTTTAAGAAAAAATATCAACTAGATGCCTTCCACATTGCAGCTAAACTTCTTAAGTACAGAGAGGGATGGCGAGACGAAATACAGCTTCTGTATGATTTTGGAAGTAATGGCAGCCACTTTCCATTCAAGTAAGGAGTAAAATATATTTCTTCGTACCAAAAAGGAAAAGAAACCCCAAATGTTAGGCAATGAAAAGTGTAAAAACAGCATTGAAAGCTTTGGGAATATTGAAAGC
>NC_068987.1:52499714-52501138 GCF_001194135.2 Octopus bimaculoides | reverse complement strand
AATTCCAATTCTTCATTAATGCATAATATCCCTAACTAACCAATCATTTTTTATTTTGATGATTCTTATGATTACCGACGTAATGAAAATTCATATATCAGGCTGAGTAGAAAGTAAACAATGTTTTGAAACATGAAATTCATCACATATTTCAACAATGCAGAAATTTTATTCATCAAAGTAAGTACCATTACAATCAACACATTTTTGCCAACGAGTTACAAGTTTGTTTCTCCCGGTAACATAAAATCCGGTGTTCTGGAGCTGATGAATTCTTTGAACGCATTTTTAACATCGGTTTAATTTTTGAACTCCTTCTCTCGGGAGAAACCATCAAGATACTTGAAAGAGTGGTAGTCGCTTGGAGAAAAGCCTAGGGAATAAGTGGGGAAGGACTTTGTAGCCCAGTTCCCTCAATTTCTGGAGCATCATGTTTGAAATGTGTGGTCGAGCAATGTCATGAAGAATGATTGGGCCTCTTCTGTTGAACAGTCTGGGAGGGAGGATTTGCAGTCTTTCGTTCATTTTGGCAATTTCATGGCAATATGTTTTTGCAGTAATGTTATTTCCGGGTTTTAAGAAGTTATAGTGGATGGGTCCTGCAGTACACCACCAAACAATCACCATAACCTTCTTTTTGAAGAGCTCGGGTTTAGGGGAGATTTTTCGGTACTTCATTTTGGTCCAACCATTGCGAAGAACGTGTTTTTTTTTTATTATTGTACAGAATCCACTTTTCATCACTAGTTACAATACGATCGAAAACTGGATCGGTGTTGTTACGGAGAAGAAACGACGAGCAAATTTCATATCTCAGCTTTTTCTCTCTTCATTCAAATCGTGTGGTACCCATTTGTCGAGCTTTTTTGATTTTCCGATCGCATGCATGTGATTTCATGCAAGTTTCTGGCTAACTTGAAGTTCTTTTGCCACTTCTCGAGTGGTTTTACATGGATCTTTCTCAATGACGGTCTTTACTTGACCGTAATGGTTTCCCACTACGCTCATGTCTCCACTGCGAAATCGTTTAAATTATTTTCGAGCTAACCACTCACTGGTTATTTCCACACCAAACATTTCGTTGATATCGCGAGCAATTTCAGCTGTTTTAGGTGCTTCTTGAAGTTGAATACTAACATTGCTTGAATATTCCGCTTTGATAGTTCTCTTTGAGATGATTGAAACATTTTGTTTATTTCGCCATAGAGGCGTAACACAGAAGAGACGGCACAAGGACAGACAGAACAATACAAGTGGAGACGAAAACATGAAATGGATGAAAGGTGAAGTCATACAAAAATGAAGGGTGAAATGCACACTCGAGCCGAACACTCGCGTGGTTATATTTAAGGGTTTTTAAAGTGTTTTACCTTGTATTATACTCATAGAATGAGCTTTGTTTGTAAGATACTAAGTCGTCGTAT
>NC_068987.1:52494427-52499427 GCF_001194135.2 Octopus bimaculoides | reverse complement strand
ATGTCTATTTCCATTACGTATGAATGAAAATCGACAATGAATAGGAGGCTGTGGACAGAATGATATTATGTTCTTTGTCTCTGGCCGCCTTGTAGTTTTGTACTGCTTGTTTAACTAAAGATTAGTACTTCTGCTGCACAAACGGTTATCACTATAAAATATTTTGTGCGTGCATTTTGTGTACTCTCCTTTTTTTCTTTTTTCCTTTTGTTATGTCTAACGCGAAACTAAACTCACACACATCGATACTACATCCGTTGAACATTCATTACCTATTTTAGCTTGCAATATACAGTTGCCATAGCAACATATTTTTGCAATAAGGCTTGATTTGATATGAGTTTCCCGATCTTCGTCATAACGTTGAGATCACACCCTAAAGGAAGAAATTGCACATGGCAGGAGCAATCACGTACCTCTGTATACCTCCTGTTTCCAAACGCAAAATTGTAAGTAGCTTTTCTGTAATAACGTGAGCTAAAATTTCCGTATACAACTTTAAAGGGAGCATCATGGTTTTGGACGCGTCTCAGTGCTGTTGTTAAATTCTTTGCCACGTGCAATGATGCAATGAACTCGATTTACTTCCAAGATGTATTTCCACAAAAAAAACTAATCAACTATACATCTGCTTTTGCAGAAGTCGCACTATAACACTAGTATGATCTTGTAACAGCTACGCACATACATATATGCTTATGAATGTGTGTGTATGAGTGTGTATATTTGCGTATGTGAGTGCGTGTGTGTCTGTGCTTGGATGACCGACAGTGTAGGTGTGTTTGCGTAGACGAATGTAAAGAAAAATCCTATACAAATATTTATCTGCCATTCTATCATTGATTTCGTTTCTCAATTATTAGTTCTCTATCAGTTTAAAGCTATAGCCACATGGCTTTATTATGACTAAAGTAAAATCTACTAAACTGTCTATATCATCTTTATATCATCACGTATTTACAAACGACTCGCAGTTCGCGAGATATTTACTAATTATAAAGATTACACAGTCTACATTTGTTCGAAAGTTATTCGTTGTGAGAAAACATTGGAATCTATTGACGTGATAGAAATTGACCTTGTGTCTGGAGAGCAAATTTTGGCTTTCTGCATGGAATAAACGCGTGCATGTTACAGGAAAAACGACACTGATTTTATCATTATTTTTCAATCATATAATAAAAGTGAGATTAAATTCGGAATGCATTAATTTAGATATGTAGTTTACAATTAACGACATTTACGATGTATATACATTTTTTTGTACAAATGATGTAAGAGTGTATGAAAAAGAGTATTTACTCTGATGGAGGGAAAAGAGAATTCACCTCGCATTTAAAAGCTAGACTGAGAATGAAATAGGCATCCAATCATTAATACCCATACACATCATATCCTTGTTGTTAATGTTTAGTCCCAGATGTTTTTAAATTGTCAGATGTTCGGTACAAGTCATTCAGTTGATGGCTACTAGCATGTGATGTTTGAGTCGCTATGTCAATGACTCCATCTTTTATTCAGCTACATATGTGTATATAATATGTAGAGGTAAGGTACGGCAATAGTGCGTAAATTTATGATGTTATGGTATTATAGTTGACAGCAGTGTGTAAATTTGTTGCAGAACGAACTACCGTACTAAGCCTCACTCATTGGCCAAATATCACGTTTGATCTCATGTTCCTAAAAACATTATTTTATGTTGTTTTTATCAATGATTCAGCACGCCCTGAACTGCTGCATGGCTAGCTTGAAGCAAGATTCAAGGTTTTCATGTCCCTTTCCTGTGCTATAAATGTTATTTGATTAACAAAATGCAAATGCCTATTATACACTTTAGATTGAATCACTACAGTGCAATAAAAATACATGGTATGACTTTATTTGTAAATCGTAACTAATTTTATTTGCAAAAATCAAATTCCGAAATTTTGCATTTCCTATCATGCGATTATTAATCGGATTTGAATGTAATTAATTTCTAATGTTACTAATACTTCCCTAACGAATAGAAATATTGTCTGAGCCAACTTTGTGCGTCGTAACAGTTTGCTGCTGTTAAAGACGATTAAATTTCTGCGACTAAACTGGATTGCCTGTAATTATTCTATCCCGCAGGATATTGATTACTGCGTGCTTAATAAATCTGAAGGTCGCTTATGCCATATATCGTGGTCACTCGATGTAAGAGAAATAGCTGATAAATTTCCCTACAATCACACCCCTAATTTTCAACGAGGAATGACGGTTTCTACTAGAATTATATGTACCAATATCATACACATTCAGTGTGCATATATAACATAGACAACAAAATTATAAGTTACATTCTAATACTGTCAATAATGATGTTTTATAATATTGTGCATTTACACAATGTATTCCTGTATGGCAGCTATATTCACAAAGTTTACTTTATATATATTTATTCATTTAATTTATTAAAAGGGATCATCGTGAATTGAAACTATCCCAAAGATCGTATCAAACCTTTTGCATCGAATTTTGTCGTATTCGACATTGCAAAAAAAAAAAATAGTCTATCGTGTCATTTTTCCATCTGACAAAGATTATATTGATGGATAAACCAAACATAAAAGTACAGGGTTGCTGTTAGTATGCTATATATAATTCGAAAGAATAATTAATATTAATGATAAATAATATTAATGATAAATAATGCGGTGAGCTGGAAGAATAGTTAACACGACAGACGAAATGCCTCTAAGAATTTCGCCCGTTTTCACAGAGCTTAACTTTGTCTTTCATCTGTTCGGGGTTGATGAAATAAGTACCACTTCAGTACTGGAGTCGAATTAGGAGATCGACTTACGCACTCACTCGGAATTGTAACCTTGTGCTAAAATTTGAAATCAGTGTTATTGATAAATAGAAAATTGGAGGTAGTTACTATATAGATAGTACGATAAAATGGAGGCAAAATATTACCGTAATAATTACACTGCTATTGAAACTCTAAATATGTATATATTTGTGTTTATACTTATGTGTTCTATGCATGCATACATTATATATGTGCGTATGTATATTATGTATTGTTGACAACATAAGTATTTATAATGTTTCGAGACAACTTGAAATAATTCATTTTCCAAGAGTGGATCATTGTATACATAAAATTGAGAATAATAGTATATAAATATTTGGTTGAAAACCTTCCTGCATAGGATATGTCGAAGGTCGCCTTTATAGATATTAACTCATTTGTAATATTTTAATAAACAAAGGCTAATGATAAACAAACGTATCATAAGGGAAAACATTTTTCTATATAGAAATACAAAAATGTGGTATCTGCACTAATCCAGAAAGAAGATTAATCTTCGAAGTGTCTTTGTGTATTGTTTATTTCTATCTCTTACGATCGTAAAACGTATGTTTACCTATACCAGCTATATGTGTCAGGATTATAGAAGGATTGTAGTTCGTATTCTGCAAACGAATTGTTAAAAGCTGTGCGAATATAAAGCTGAGCTTTAGAATACAAAAAAATACAGCTCTGATGGAAAAGTGTAAAAATATGAATGATCATAGTTTTAAAGAACACTCAATAAGAAAACTAATTTCAACAAAAAATTAACATTAAATCAGTTAGCCAGTGAAATAAGAGAATAAGAAGGACAATTATTAAAGAACAGAAGAATGCGATAAAACATATGTAAAATAAAATCGATACAAAAACAAAAGTAAATTAAGCAAGTTCACTCCTTAAATATTGATGATGATGATGATGATGATGACAACGACGACAACGGCGGCAGTGGCGGTGGACGTGGCGGTGGTAGTGATGGTGGTGGTAGTGGTGGTCGTCGTCGTCTTCGTTGTCGTCGTCGTCGTCGTTGTTGTTGTCGTCGTCGCTGTGACAGTTTCTTTACGTGGACGAAAATCATGAAGATGGGCGCGGCCTCAAATGGCCATATAAACCGATCTTTGACCTTGCAAGGCTTTTTTTTTTCTTGACAATACTTAGTAGTCTTAAAATGACAATCCACGCAAATTCAACTATTATTTAGACTGTGAAGTCTGACGGCATTGGCTCAGTAGGCCAACAGAGATATCTGCAGTGACCAGGAAGTTCTAGGTTTTATACTGAAGTTGTATTATATCAGGCAAATTGCATTAGAGTTTCGGAGAGGTTATTTTGCCACTTCTCGAGTGGTTTATATGGATCTTTCTCCTTGAGTTGCCGCCATGTGCCAGAGAGACCAACTGACAGTTCGAAGGAACGTGCTACGTGATTTTCTGTCGGTTTTAACTCACAAGGCACTCACTAATCATTGAGAGCTTGTATTTGGAGTTTCCTCCTTAATATGCCTATTAGAATATATCTAGAACCATCAGTGCTGCAACTACTCCGGGTCAAATTAGACTTCAGAACAATAGTAGATAAAGAGTAGTTCCTTTTCCTTCAAAATCCTGGAACTCTCAAACCAGCATTCTACTGCTAGTTTAAATTTTAGTGCTAGTATGGTGAAAAGCAGATTTGGTCGTGCACGAAACAAAGCACTTAATTTAGGGGTATGACAGAAAAAATACCTTATGATACTTAGTTCCAGCCCTTAGTAATTTGAGTTCAAATCCTCCTGACGATAACTTTATTTCCAGCTGTTATACAATTACTAAATCCAGCACTTATTGCTACATGAAAATAAATGCAATGAGTACACTACACATACCAAATATAAAACATATTCTGGAAAATTATATCTAATGTAAAATTATTTTGCCGTTAATCAACCCAGTTTAATATTGTATTAAGAATTAGTGTATACAATGTTATTACCGGTGGGAAATTTCAACTATATGCAAATAGAGAAAATATATAAAACAATATACAATTTATCAAAATCAAATAATTCGCTGCTTTCGAAAATAAAGAGATGTAAAAAGAGATTATATTATATGAAAAAATATATTTTACTCTCTATTTGTCGGAATGTATATATATAAATATATATATATATATATATATATATATA
>NC_068987.1:52492323-52493895 GCF_001194135.2 Octopus bimaculoides | reverse complement strand
AGAAAAGAGCAAATGCAAAAATAAGAAAACAAAAACAGAATAATAAAACATAAAATAGGTAGTCAAAAGTATTACAAGAAAGAATTATAAGTGTTCAATATCAACGAAGATACTATTGATTAAAAAAAATCAACATTAAGAAAAACGGTTAAGAAAGAGAGAGAGAGAGAGAGAGATGGTGATAGGGAGAAAGAGAGATAAAGGGCGAGATAGAGAGATGGAGCATTAAAATCTCATTATAGCTTAAAAGCTTTGAACTGACGAGAGAAGTAGGGGACATGATTTGACCGCTTAGGATCAATACACGTCTGAATATAATTATGAAGATGCAATTACAAGGAAAATAAACAGACTGTAGCTGGCAGATGAGCAAACAATAAACCATTTTATTTTGGTCTTTAAAATCCTAACGATGATTTAAATACATCTGCATAGATTTAATGTCTGTACCTTCGGAAATATGTTACAAAATATGCCATTATTGTAAAATTAGAAGAGGAAATATAATATTTCAGTACACCGTATCATTTCTGTTTGACAATTTTATACCTATATCGGTATAAATTTCAGTCTTATTTCTACTAAGCTGCTAATCATGAAGAGCATACAATTATTTATTGCGTAAGATAGAAAGTGTAGTGTCCGGGATCTTCTATCACGATACTAAATCCATGCGATTTTGGCTATTAACATTCTGTTTAAACTTCAGTAGTTCGATACCTGCAGCATGTACAGAAGCGAATGGAAGTTACAAGGCCGAGGTTCTGAAGCGATATGGATAGGCATAATAGTTAGTACAGAGCATTGGGGACTGGATAGATTGAAACTGATGAGAAATGGAAATGCTGTGTGTGTCTCACATTCCTCAGTGACAGACGTAGATCAGGCACTTTCCAAGAAAATTATTTTATTGATTGAAAGGAGAGGGAAAAGGAGAAACAACATCGTTAGCAATGAATATCAATTAGTCGATCGTCTCTTCCGAATGCTTGCGTGACATGTAACAACACCACCATCCCTTAAATAGGAGCAGTACGCCTTTGTGGACCTGGGTTGAACAGAGTAAACGAAGAGATTCATTCTACCACACAAGGAAATAATTTATTTCTCATTTTGAGTTGTTTATAACTATAGCCGTTTCTGTCCAATCTGTTGTATACCGTAAGTGTTGACTGGTCTAAAGACAAATGAGTGAAAAATATATAAAATAGCACAGTGTATAGAGTACATAATTGTTATAACATCAATTCAAAAGAAACATAAATCTATTTGTCCCCTCTATGTTTAGCCCCATATCAGATATGCGAGAACGGAGGAAACTCGTGCAGAAGTCCTTTCGTAACAATGCTAACAGTAACTCTAAGACAGACTGTAAGTAGCACCAGATCAGTAATACATTAATTGATAGAAGGACTGAAATAATAGTGTCTTCGACTGAATTATACGTCCCATCTATGGGGAAAGTCAGGAGCACAACACTTGTCCACACTTCGTGGCAACCAAGCAAAAAGCAACAAAATGTCTTGTGTATGCATATATATATATATATATATATATATATATATATATATA
>NC_068987.1:52490807-52492084 GCF_001194135.2 Octopus bimaculoides | reverse complement strand
TATAGAGAGAGAGAGAGAGAGAGAGAGATAGCAAGAGAGAGAGAGAATCACACACCCCGAGCACACAGACACGCACTCCAACACGCACGCATGCACACACACACACATACACACGCACACACACGCACACACACACACACACAAACAAACATATTTCAATGTAAGTGTGTCCTGCTGTCTGAGATTTTTCTCACCGCCAATTGAACACCAGTGATGGTGTATTTACGCTGGTGTAACATACCAGTTCGGCTAGAAGTGTGATTGAATAAGTGGCAGGCTTTTAAAAACTAAGTACTTGGTTAGGTTCTTTCAGCTAAAATTCTTCAAGGTGGCGACTCGTTTTAAGCGCAGTTAATTAAACATTAAAATATAATATATGTATGGTATGTATGTGTATGTTTTTGTGTCTGTGTGTGTGTAGAAGCAATTATGCGGATAAACGAATTAGACACATACATATATATTACATAATCTGCATCCCCTCCTCTAACACAGCTAGTTCTCCATATTTAATCAATCGATCTTTGAAGTTGTCCGCATAAAAAACCTGAAATGTAACATCTCTTCTACTGTGATGACGGAGGTTGGTCTCATCTTACGTTAATTGCGTCAATATAGCCACATACTTTATCTGAACTATATCTAACATTATTATGCATCGCCGAGCCCTCAGTAACAGCTGTTGGACTTATAACACCTTTACGCCACTCCACTCCACTCCACTCCACCCCATTTATTTTCTCTCTTCTTTCTATTCTGTGTAAGTTGAAGCCATTAATAAAATATCTATATAGTTATACATAGGAAGTCATCATCTGAAAGTTTCCACGTTTCTTTCTTTCGGTTTGCCTGTACACACATATACATATTTTGAATTTGATATATTTACAATATTTTAATATATATTTGGTGTATCTAATTCCCTTATCCGCATAATTGCTTCTATAAATGCTCAGCTCGATCCCTTTTATAGCTTTTCTTTACCTTGTAGAATGATCCTCTCTAAAGAGACCAGAGACTAAGTTTCAATCTTTTTAGCGCTACTAATAGTCTTGTACTTGGAGAACATCTCGAACACATCTATGAACAATATATATAATTGGAATGACATCATTAGAATGACGGCCTCCACATTAGATCAATACGTAGTATATGACTGAGTCCAGTAGACGAGATTTCTGAGATTGCCACAAGATTGTATGAATCCATATTTTCCACACACACACACACGCGCGCGAGCAAACACACACACACACACACACACACACACACACACA
>NC_068987.1:52484644-52488985 GCF_001194135.2 Octopus bimaculoides | reverse complement strand
TATATATATATATACATTCATATATACTTATATGACTTATATGCACCTAGAAATATATATATATATATAAACGTATATATACATATGTACATATATATATGTACTATACATATGCTTGCATATATATACATATGTGCATATATATATAGATATATATATATATGTACTATACATATGCAAGTATACATTTACATATATGCATATACATTTATACATATACATCTACATATATATATATATATACACACATATATATGTGTGTGTCTGTGTGTGTGTGTTTAGCGATGTATGTATATATATATATATATATATATATATATATATATATATATATATATATATATATATATATATATACATATATATATATCTTTGCTAGTATTTATATAAGGTTTCACTTTTAATACTTTCAGTACGTATATATTTTATACATAGTGAAACTATTATAACTTAAATTATTATCTCACAATGCAATAGAGATGTTATTGTTTCATATTTGACATGTAATACTGAAATACTGAGATAAACGATTGCTCTGAGCTTGCACTGGACGAGATGTTGAAAATGATTTTGGCTGATGACACTTCATGGACTCTAAGTAAGGCATGTGTTTAAATTTGAATGAAATCGGGGAATTATTCTGGAGTTTTATCGATGCACACATACAGACACATACACATAAACAAACAGACATTCTCAGATATATATTTACATATATGACTGTCAACGAAGTGTGGCGTCCTATGCAGGACAGTGCTACTGACGTTTATAGCCCCAGGAAGACATCTTTTCCAGCTGGCTAACGATATACATCTGTTCGATTAGAATTTGTGAGGGGAGGCCATAGATCCCATATCAAGCCTTACGTGATAAACGCGGTCTCGAGTTTCTCGGTTGTTACCCGTCCTCAGCGTATTTTCATTACCAGCTAGCGATGACGACTCATTCCCCTTGCAAAATACTATATGCCTTTTCCAGCGACAAACTGTCGCTGATCTCAAGGAAGGGGAAATGTGCTATACTAAATCTCTGAGCGGGATATAAACAATAACAGTACGGAATCGTAACATATAATTGGCAACAAAGTGTGGCATCCTATACAGGACAGTGGTACTGACGTTTATAGACACCGGAAAACATCTCTCAGCAAGCTAACGACACACGTTCTGTGTCCGATTGGGTATGTATACATATATAGGCATGTATGTATGTATGTATGAATGGATGGATGGATGTGTGTATGTATGTACACATACGCATACAAGAGCATCTATGTGTATACGTCCTTCGGTTCAAAACACATTTAGTTCGTTCAACTTGATTAGACTGTTTAAACAACTTCATCAGATATGGTCGTTGTTTTCAGTATGTTTCATACTTGTGTGTACTTCCGCGAATAACTATGTGTGTATGTGTCACTATATGCGAATCTTAGCGTGTAGTTGTTTGTTTTTTGTTATGCACATAATTCATCACTATATCATTATTACTTTTGTGTAAATCCGCTTTACGACACCAGTAGGATTAAAGTTTGTAACAATCGTCTTCTAATTAAACAGAGTGTATTGAATAACCTCGCTATGTCCACTTGTCTGCTGAGTAAAATTTGGTCTTAATCATTGATATTGAACGAAATATCTTAAGACAAGCTTAAATACTATGTATGATAGACAGTAGTCTATTAATGAATTAATACAAAATAAAACTTAATAGAATAACTGTAAATTCAGTAAAGACGTGCAGGCAGAAAGAACGTTAGTGGTCGATAAACTTTTAGAATAATTGGAAAAAAAAACATTAAATGAAGTTTATGATGGAAAATTATTGAACGCTAAGAGGATATGAATTCATTTTATGTATCGAGTTAAGTCACCCTCCTCATCGTTCCCTGCAGCCTGCCTGTCCACACGTTTCTCTAAGACCCCTGACCACTCTCTCTCTCTCTCTCTCTCTCTCTATATATATATATATATATATATATATATATATATATTAGAAGGTTTGGAGGTGATGTACAGGAATTATATATTAAAAAAAAATAATAGAATACTCAGATATCTGGATGGTTGAACATTTACAGATCTTTATTAATATGTCACATGCTTTATAAATATTAGCGCTTGCACCTATTTTTGTAGGTTCTTCAAGCTCCGATCTCTAGTACTCAAAGTTACACGTTCCCAATCATGAGCTGTTAGAACGATCCTGGATTACTCTTGACGTATATATTGCGGAATATTTTTGGAAATACGAAATAAAATCGGAGCCTTTGAGTTGTATTGAAGAATACTCTTCATTTAAATTAGGTCCTAGGAGGCGCAATGGCCCAGTGGTAGGGCAGCGGACTCGCGGTCGTAGGATCGCGGTTTCGATTCCCAGACCGGGCGTTGTGATTGTTTGTTGAGCGAAAACACCTAAAGCTCCACGAGGCTCTGGCAGGGAATGGTGGCGAACCCTGCTGTACTCTTTCACCACAACTTTCTCTCACTCTTACTTCCTGTTTCTGTTGTGCCTGTAATTCAAAGGGTTAACCTTGTCACACTGTGTCATGCTGAATATCTCTGAGAACTACGTTAAGGGTACACGTGTCTGTGGAGTGCTTAGCCACTTGCACGTTAATTTCACGATCAGGCTCTTCCGTTGATCGGATCAACTGGAACCCTCGACGTCGTAAGCACGGAGTGCCAACAACAAATATTAGGTCCTATAATTTATGGTTTCCGGTGAATCAACAGATTTCTATATAATATAATGTGTGCACGCTTACCCCCATGTATCTATGTACACACACCGTACATATGTTTACAAATACAGACAAACAGGCACACAGGATAAATATATATACAAAAATAGGAGCTTTACGAACGACGGAGCGATAGAGCCTGTGTAGTCAATCAGTTATATTCCCGCCCCACAATTGTGAGAAACACTTACAGTTAATTAAATATTTATTTTTTAAATTAATTAAGAGCATAATTGCATTGTTTTTGTACTTGGTTTGAAAGATTCTGTATGTGAATTTATGTGTTGAAGCATATTTTATTGTTTGGGAACGGTCATTCTCTTTTAATGCCTTATTACTTAACACACTCGCTGGTTCTATTTCCACTCATTTAATTATTTATTTTTTCAAAAATTTTTGTTGCGTCTAGTAACGGACGCAGGCAACGATTATTGAAAATGTTGCAAGACCCAACGAAAATTATAGAAAAAATAAATCAGTAAATGAGTGGAAATCGAACCGGCGCTTGTGTTAAGTCATACGGCAGAAAAAGAGAATGACTCTCCCAAGACGCAGTAAAATATATAATTACTGCTTTCCTGGAAATCTACAGATATATGAATGGTGCA
This sequence comes from Octopus bimaculoides, assembly GCF_001194135.2. NCBI lineage: Eukaryota > Metazoa > Mollusca > Cephalopoda > Octopoda > Octopodidae > Octopus > Octopus bimaculoides. The sequence goes on along the minus strand of NC_068987.1, from coordinate 52,485,634 downwards.
CCTGTCTATTTATAATTAGAGAAAATTAAGCCGCGTGAGGAGTTTGTTTCATTTTCTGTGGTACAGAAATCCGTTACATCTAAACAACATCTGAACGACCTTAACTTTTTGGCTTTCGACAAATCTCAATGAGCAAATAAACGAAAACTGCATACATACGTTTTGACACCCCTTATTTTCTAAGATAATCAAACTTTTTCTGTGTTAGTGGATAACTTCAATTTCTGCTTTGATTATTCACCATTTTGAACACACGTGGTGATATAGGAATTTTTAAATATACAGCACAAACTTTATAATTTTGATACTTTCCGACGAAAATTATATCTATGCAGTATCTTAATTTCCATGCAAAATTCCATGTGCATATAACCAAGATGTTAACACTGTACAGGTGAGAAGCTGGGTGGATCATTCAGAACCAGAGATAAGGATACCTTACTACTCCTCTGGAGGACTTAGAATGTCACTAGTCTCTACATTATTTACACTTGACAGATATTTGTTCTCATCATGTTTATTGTTAACACAACGTTTCGGCTGATATACCCTCCAGCTTTCATCAGGTGTCTTCAGGAAATTTCGAACCTGAGTTCTCATTCCTAAGGTATTCTTCAGTGTTGTTGTTGTTGTTGTTATTATTATTATTATTATTATTATTATTATTATTATTATATTTTAAAAAGGATTGACGTAACTCTTCACGAAGGTAATAGTCTTGACTATTATTATTATTATTATTATTTAGGTCATTGCCTGGAATTGATCTTGGAATCTTGGGATTAGTAGCCCGCGCTCTTAACCACTACGCCATATGCATTAATAATATTAATGATAATAATAATAACATCGAAAAATACCTTAGGAATGAAAAACCTGGTTCGAAATTTTCCCAAGACACATGATGAAGGCTGGAGGGTGTATCAGCCGAAACGTTGATGAGGGCAAATAACTGTCTAATGAAAATAATGTAAATAATGAACATAATTC
>NC_068987.1:52476336-52484249 GCF_001194135.2 Octopus bimaculoides | reverse complement strand
ATATCAAAAGATCCTGGAAGGTCTGGCTCCGAATTGAAAGCTATACCTACAACCAAACTGGACGGCGCTGCATAATACTAATGATACCGTGTTCATCTCGCTCGGTATTGTAACATCATGGGTTTCAGAGGACCACATCTATTCAACATCCAGCCAAACAACCTCAGAGGTTTGCGAGGTGTAGATGTGAAAACCTTCGAAAAGCACCTGGATACATTTCTATCATAAATCCAAGATGAACACACATCGAGACATGAGGCACAAAGAACCGCAGTTCCGTCCAAATCGCTTCAAAGGCAGTACAGATGTAAGACCTAAAAACACTGAAAGGCGGTGCGCCCCAGCCTAGCACCAGCCCCTGGCTGACACCAATGAAGAAGTAAAAGAGTAATATATGTATGCATATAGCAAGTAACTTTTGGATTGAAAATCATATTTTGGATGAAAAAACTTGTTTTCCGATCAAAAGAGTGAAACAAAAAATACGCAAGGACACTTCGAAGACTAATCTTCTTTCTGGATTAGTGCAGACATTATGTTTTTGTATTTCTATATAGAAATATGTTTTCACTTATGATAATTTATTTATTATTATTATTAGTTTATTAGTAGTGCCTTGAGTATTGCAGGTGGTGATTCACTATCAAACTATATTACTAACCAGTTCATATCTATAAAGCCGACTTTTCAACCAAATTTTTATATACTATTATTCTCAATTTTATGTACATAAAGATCCACTCTTCGAAAAGGAATTATTTCCAGGTTGTCTCGAAACTTTATAAATACTTATGTTGTCAACAATATATAATATACACACGCACACATAATGTATGCATGTATAATACACATGAGTATAAACACAAATGTAGACATATTTAGACGTTCAAGAGCAGTGTAAATTATTACGCTAATATTTTGCCTCTTTTTCTTGTTGTTGGTAGTCGAAGGTTAGCCCTAAACGATTGATGTTGTTTATCACATTCTGCTGTAGTCTATTTTCTCAGAGAAATGGTTTCGGCCACTGCTTTATTTAATATAGTCCTTTTAAGGTCATTCGTTTTTATCAAATGTGTATTTAACTATTGCTTATAGCTGGTTGAACCAACTTTGAAAATATCGCTTATATTATCGAGTACGGTATCGCTGATGTTGCAATTTTTTACACCAATTTGTGATTCAAGCGATTTAATTTTCGTTGTTATATCTATCATTGAGACTCCAACCGTTGCTATGTTTTTTAATGTTGTAAGGTTGTAATTAGAAAGATCTCTCACTTGATGTTCCTCTTTAATATCTGAAGTCAACGTATGTAAATACAAAATTATTGAAACTCTATTTCTCTGTTATAGTGGAGGCGCAATGGCCCAGTGGTTAGGGCAGCGGACTCGCGGTCATAGGATCGCGGTTTCGATTCCCAGACCGGGTGTTGTGAGTGTTTATTGAGCGAAAACACCTAAAGCTCCACGAGGCTCCAGCAGGGGATGGTGGTGAACCCTGCTGTATTCTTTCACCACAACTTTCTCTCACTCTTACTTTCTGTTTCTGTTGTGCCTGTAATTCAAAGGGTCAGCCTTGTCGCGCTGAATATCCCCGAGAACTACGTTAAGGGTACAAGTGTATGTGGAGTGCTCAGCCACTTGCACGTTAATTTCACGAACAGGCTGTTCCGTTGATCGGATCAACTGGAACCGTCGACGTCGTAAGCGACGGAGTGCCAACAACAATTCTCTGTTATATTACACTTTGGAGTGGAAAATAGGACATAGTGGTTAGTGTGGTAGCTATGATCGTATGTTTGTTCATTTTCAGTAATTCTCTCATTGGTATGGTATGAGAAGCATCCATCAAATATAAGGTCACCCTGGGGAAATAAACTTATTGATAGATCACACGAGGAAATACCGTTCAAGTAAATATATAGACGAAAAGTGTACGGCTGCGACACTGACGCTGATTTCTAGAATTACTATTTTGGCAGAAAAGTAGCGGTTTTTCTTTTGGATCAATGTCAAAGTTCCTCGTTAAACAATATCCCAAAAGTAGAAGAAATTGTAAGTACCAACAATTTTTGTCGAAGGTCTACAATAGACCATACGTGAAAGATTTTGTTTTAGCCCTGGATTATGAAAGTTAATAAATGGAAATATGTATGTGAAGGCAATAAGAAAGGTCATAAAAGATGAAGGTGAATATTGTTAGTGAGTTGTTCACGAATCAGGAAAGTGAGTTTCAGTTGCCTTCGCAATACAAGTAGTCAGTTCCTCATTGGCAGTGTTACAAAAACTAGTTCAAGCGCACTGTACATGATTCACGTTTGACCAGTGATACCTACACCATTAATGGCCCGTATACCAAGTTATAATTTCTCTTTGGCAATAAAATGCAAGCTGCTTGTCTGAAAAAGACAATTTCCGAAAGCTGTATTTTTAGTTTGTTTGATTCTGTTTTTTGTTTAATTTACCTGATAAAATAATCTTTGTAGAATACACACCGTCTCTGCTATCCAATTATTCCTATACTTTTGATTCGACATCCTCGTCTAATTAATTCATAACACAGACATAAACACACACACGCATACAAATTTACGCGTGAGCCCTTTATAACATTAAGTGAACTTAATGTGATGTGTGATAAATCATTACTTGATCAACATTTCACTGATGGTCACTATAAGGTATAGAAAATATGACTACCAATAATAGTTCGAATCTCTTAATGAGAAGAGAAATTATTTTCAAAATATTGACGCTAATTTCACGGTTGGATTAACATGCTTAGGAAACAAGAACAATATGATTTTTGCATAGGAGCTGAGATGTGCGTAATTGCTTGAAATTATTAATTTTCCTATTCAGAGATGAACATTTTCCCTAAGCTTTTGTTCTCCTTATTTCGAACGATGAACTTCATAAAATATGGCATTTAATGAACGATGTGTCAGGTGTTACTCTGATAATGGAGTGAACCTGTGATTCGGCCGTTTGAAACCTATAGTCAGAAAGAGTATAGCTCACAAGTGCATGATATAAGATAACGAAATAATTGCCTTTCTAGCATACCATGAAGTACAGCAATGCGTAATTTGTGTTCTTCTTTTAGTATAATTATTAATAGAACTTGATCAGTTGAACTTTGTATTGATCACACATTCTGAGAAATTATACACCATAGAAATACCTCCATTATCATTTTTCAAAGTATTTGAAAGAAAATATTTGTCGAATTTCCGTGACAATGAATAGATCCGAAGCACCAAGATTTTGAATGATAATGTCTCAAATCACATTTTATAGTTGTTTTCTTAAAGAATATACAGGTTTGAAAGATCAGTCATTATTCTGTTTCCTTTTCAATCGTGTTAATTCAGAGAAGTTATAGAAGATTCAATGAATGGATGACAATTTTCGGGATATCGTTGTCATGAAACACTTGAATAGTATCCATATTACAAGTTCAGAAAGCTTTGAATTCAATGCTATAAACTTTCAAAGCAACTTACAAACAATTTAGCAGAGTGCATTTTCGAACAGGGATCATATGTACTAATCAAAATACTACAATGCCTTAAATGTTACATAACACCGGATTCCCGCTCCTTCTTTAAAACGAAATATATACAGTGTATCTCATAACGTTGGGACACATTTTTAACGCAAGTAACAAGAATTGGAACAAACATTTTTAAGATCTGGTAAATAACAAATAAAATATGTCTCATTATTATGAGACGCCAAATACTATCTTAATAATTCAAATGCTCTACTTATAAGGACATTACACAATTTGCATCGCACTTTTTTTGGTCAGCCTAACGCATAAACGCAAAACTAATGATAAGATTTGATGGTACAAGTTACTCCATTCAACCATATGTTAGCAGTGGATATGATCACATTTGAAAAATTATTTCAAATTGACAGTTGTAACAAGACAGCATATGTTGGTTTTGTTCACTAGTTTGATGAATGTTACGAATGCTGTTACGAATGCCAGGAAATACATTAAGTGAGGTATATCAAACAGATATAGAGTCTGGAAGACGCAGGAAGTTATACAGCTGAAATTAGGAGAAAATGAACAATGACTCGTCATTTATTTCAACTAGGGTATTGTGGAGGGGAGTGGAACCGCCTGAAGAATGATGAGCAACACCTAATCGGATTTTCTTTTGGCCTCGGAAATACTTGGCACATCAAATTCACTGAATTTTTTAGTCACATTTGCGTTTACAGAAGATATAAATTATATATAGACACACACATATTTACGCACGCGAACTCATATACAATCTGTTTCTGTCTGCCTCTTTGTCTCTCGAAAGCTTGTAAACAACTTATCAAATTTAAAAGTGAAAAGAAAGAACTCATAAAATGAGTCAATATAATAATCGTACATCCAAGTGAGACACCTTTTCCTATACTTTCAGAAGAGAACGACTCATTTCATTGCCAGTATTATGAATGACTCTCAACTATATGACACAAAAATGTAGTCTGAATATACTCTATACAATAACAAGGTGGCTCGGTGACTATTCACCTCGTTAGCTCTGGTCAAACTAAATGTAGTACCGCATTTATCCTAATATGATATGCCAGTCTGTCCATTAGTATATAGATAGAGTAAGGATGGATAGACATGAAAACAGTCACTGAAATGCTGAAATGATTTATATTGGAATTGCTTTCAGAGCTGATAATAAATAATAATATGGTACGAATTCTTTTGCAGGTAAATACGCGAGAATATATCATTCATTTATTCCTTTATTCGTTTCAGTAATTTGACTGCAACCATGCTGGAGCACCGCCTTTAGTTAACAAATCGACCCCAGTATTTATTCTATCGTTCCATTTTGCCAAACCGCTATGTTACGGGGACATTAAACACATCAAAATCGGTTGTCAAGCGATGGTGAGGTTATAAACACAGACACACAAACACACACACACATATATATACGACGGGCTTCTTTCCGTTTCCGTCTACGAAATCAACTCACAGTTTCTCTCTACGAAATCAACTTTGGTCTGCTATAGTAGAAGATACTTGTCCAAAGTGTCACGCAGTGGGACTGAACTCAGAACCATGTGGTTGATAACCAAGCTACTTACCACACAGTCACTTCTGCACCTATAAACTTTCAGAATATCTAAGCGAGATATTATAAAAATATATAAGTAATGACTATGCCATATATAATATACATGAACATACACACGCACATATATAATAAGTTTGGCTTATTCACAATTTTACGTCCGAAAGGCAGAAATATATACATCACTACAGTGATAAAGGGCACTAATGAGATGCTGTGATTCTTATATATATATATATATATATATATATATATATATATATATTTATATATATATATCTGTATATATGAGTGTGTATATATATGTATATATGAGTGTGTGTGGTGTGTGTGTATGTGTAAATATATATCTATGTGTTTACATGTATATTAGTTTGTGGTGATCCACTTATCTCTCTGGATAAAAGTAGAGTTTATTCCATAAAGATAGAAGTTACTACATGCCTAGAAGTGCCAGAAAAATATAAACAAGAAAACCATAGTGTGACTGATCTCATTTTGTGCTCTAGATTAGTATTCTACCAGCCGCCACTCATTCAGTAACGTTTTATATTAACGAAAAAGAAAAATAATAATATTAAAAAAAATAAACGTTAAATAAACGCTCAGGGGATAAGTAGTGTTAATATTAAATGGTTCGCTTGCCTAAAATCATAACAATGATTTATTTTCCACTGAAAAATAATTAAATTCTTGTTCAAATAATAATATTATTGTAACAAAAGTATTCAATCTTCTTGTATTTGTTTTTAATTATTTTCAAGTCCATACGATATGATGCAACAGAACTAATAGCTTAATTTTACTAATAGCTTAATTTTACTTAATTATCTAGAGAAAATATTCGAGCTGCAAAGATCGATTAGTTTGCCTGATTTGTTGCAGAGTATGCATCTCTGAGAGCGGGGTAGTTGCAGAATATGTAGTAGTAATTAGAAACGCGCTAAATTTATTATTTCAAAACACAGGAATACTTCCCTATCCTTAAACTGATATTCGACATCGTTATTTAGCCGTGTTCCACATATACCATGCGCGAACACCGATGTTCAGGCAGCCATATATATTTCACATCTATTTTACAAATGAAAAATATAAATCTGTGTCATTGTGCAAAAATTCAATCTTTCATATATTTACTTTCCTTTAGACTTATATGACACGATATTTCCAGAAACTGAACGTATTAAATTGTAAATTTGGTTTTTGCTAGTAACTTTCCCATTGATGTGAGGATGCAAGATGGATGTTATCGAAAACAATGAAATTATATAATTTAATATATACATTTCAATATTCTCTTAATGATTTATATTCAGATTTTCCTCACATACATCTAAATATAACGTTTTGCCAGCTTCTTCTCGATGTAATTATAAAATCAATATAATAATACCAGTTTATCTATTATGACTTGAAAATCCGTACTAAGTATTTAGGTTCATGAATCATACACTTCTAATAGTTTTTATCAATCTTACAGTAATTAATACAAAGAAATCTTAAATTAAAAATAAATTAGTTTATAAACGGAGCATTTCAAAATGTGTTAAGCACAAGCCGTCCTTAATCAAAACACAGTAATAAAAGGATACTAATTTTGATTAGCACTGAACTGGTGGTTAGCCTAATTTATGTTTAAGCTTTTCTCAGCACGCATTAATATATCTTATATATCCACACACCTTATTTAAAACCGGGCGGCTTAAAGCATATACTCCCTATGTTTACCTCTTTAAGCAGAGGTTGCAACGTTGACATATATATATCATTCTGTGGACGAAAATTGTCTCTATTGATATCTCATTTCCAACAATGGAAATATTGGCATATGCTGATGGGCAAATAATTGAAGTAATCAGATAAGCATAATAGCTTCGAGTGACAGATTCATCCAATCCTTAGCTGTAAATATAGGTTGACACAACCTATATCAGGTATAATCGAAGGCAACTGGAGCCCATAAGGAAATACATACTTAGACACCAACTCTTTTTTGTAAGATCAATTAAAACGTTTGCTAAATTTTCAATCAAGTCAAATTAATTTATTTTCGATATATGGGAAGGGAAAATACTTTCGTGTTACCAGTATTTTCTTATTTTCATTGTGGTTCAATGTGTGTATTAAAAGCACATTCAATAATACACAGACACACTCATCATATGTGTGTACACGTGTGTGTATGAGCGTTTGTGCGTGTTTTTAGTTTTATGCATGTCCGTTGCTTTACTACGGTAAATGTGTGTGGTTATTGCGTTTAATGTTAAAATGGTCTCAGAATTATATGGTAAAAACAAAAACACAGAAAGTGTACTTAATAAATACAAAATCCTCCCGTACTGGTCTGTGACGACAGCTTTAATATTTATGATATCCGAATATGTCTTTTTTTTCCTCTAGATACCGAAACTTTCTAAACCAACGAATTAACAGACATAATACTCTTCTATCAACAAAACTAAACGTTAGTAAGTTATCTGTATTTTGTGTAATATAACCGAGATTTTGGTATAGTGAAATGTTATATACAATCGATTTCATTCAGCTTAGCAAGTATATTATTACGGTGACTTGCAAAGACAGTTTTTTAAATATTTTTTAGCAATACACTGTGGTATTATATATTCGTATTATATTCGTTATGCGTGAAATAATATTATTTTAAAGATCTTATATTCTTACATTATGGATCGATGGCAGATAATTCAATTATGATGGTTAATATATATATATATATATATATATATATATGTGTGTGTGTGTGTGTGTGTGTGTGTGTGTGTGTGTGTGTGTGTGTGTGTGT
>NC_068987.1:52473948-52474743 GCF_001194135.2 Octopus bimaculoides | reverse complement strand
ATATATAGATTAAGGTATGGAGAAGATAGAATCCGGGCTCACTTTCATATTGAGCGGAACCTCAAATATAAATTATCTATCCCAGGTGTATACCGCAGACTACTATCCAGGCCAAGAGTGCTTAAAAGTGTCTGGCTTTAAGGATATTGTGAATGGCCTAGTCCAAGGCCGAACATGACGAGTTCTTATACAGGACTGAGAAAAAAGGAATGATTGCTGAGATAAGTGTGTAGATCTTAGAGGGGAATATGCTGAATAAAATCACAGTTAACTGATACTCGTGTATTTTATTTTACCTAAACCGAGTAAAGTTTTATCAACGTCTCGTGCATATAGGCATAATGTCTCGAACATATAGACATATGGCTAAGAATTTCCTTTTTACCGACTACTTGAATTGTAAGGACCCGAGTAATGATAGGTTAGTTAGTAGCATCTGCGTTCCACTTTTGGTAATTCTTCATCTATTAATTGCTTTCAAGTAACAGTGAAACTGAAATAATAAATCTCGGAATTTACTTAAGATGAGTAGACAATATGCATCCGAAATCTACTAAGAACTATTACCATGACATAGCGAACAAAGAAATGAAATAGAAAAATGGGAACTGGTAAAGTATACATCGAATCGGCGTCGTTAGATTGGACTTACCCTAAGTGGAAGGTAAAATATTAACTTTAAAGATTCTTTGCCAATCAATCAATCAACTCACAATATGTATTGCATTTTTACGTAGTTATAATACTATTAGTAAATCAAATATTGACATACATATATATATATATATATATATA
>NC_068987.1:52472027-52472596 GCF_001194135.2 Octopus bimaculoides | reverse complement strand
TATATATATATCCACATGCATATACGTATGTGTGTAGTTGTATGTGTGTGCGGTGAGCGTGCTTGTATATGTGTGTGCCTGAGAGAAAAGGAGAGGCGAACAATAATAGGTGCTTGGAATATATTTAATACATTCAGATAATGTGTTACATACGTTTGCATCACATAAACAAGCTTTAGCATGTATTTCGCTGACGCCTTTGAACTGTCGACCTTATTAATCATATTATTCAATTAGATGCAATCCTTATAAGCCGACAGTGCTTAAAAATTACATAAGCAAATATAATAACAATTTGCATGAATCTTGAAACGTAAATACCTACATGGAACAATTATATTGTTTCAAAGCGTATTTAACCACCCCTTCCGTACATGGCAAACTTTGTGTGTTGCATACAAAGGCTTATCTATCATAGATCCGATATACTGATATTACAACTGTTTATGAACATTTTAATAACTATTTCTTAGTGTTTTCGCAGTGTCACACAGTGGGACTGAGCCCGGAACCATGTCATTGGGAAGCAAGCTTTTTACACACAGCCAGTGTGTGTGTGTGTGTGTGTG
>NC_068987.1:52469139-52471342 GCF_001194135.2 Octopus bimaculoides | reverse complement strand
CTTCCCAACCACCTGGTTCTGGCTTCAGTTCCTCTGTGTGGTACCTTGGCACGTGTATTCTGCAGCGCTTCGTGCTGATAAAAGAATTGTGAGTGGATAAGGTAGACGGCAACTGAAAGAAGCCAGTCGTTTTTATGTGTACTGTGTGTATGTGTGTGTGTGTGTGTGTGTGTGTATGTGTGTGTTTGTGTGTTTGTAGTGTGTGTAGTGCTTCAGTGTGTATGCATATGTGCTTGTTCCCCACTACTGCTTAACTACTACTGTTGATGAGTAAGTCCCCGTTTCCCCTTAACCTAGCATTTGGTCCATAGAGGAAAGATAGAATGAGCACTAGCAGGCTTCAAAATAAATAATGGTATCGATTTGTTCGTTTAAAATTCTTCAAAGTGGTGCCACAGCATGGCCGCAGTCAAACGACTGAAAGAAATAAAATTATATATATGTATGTATGTATGTATGTATGTATGCATTCGTGCATGTATGTAGGTATGTGCGTGTGTGTGTGTGTGTGTGTGTGTGTGTGTCTGTGTGAAGAGACAGAGAGACAGTGTTAAAGATACTAAAGGACACACAAAGCGAGAGGCAAGAAGATAAAGAGACAGTCAGACAAGCTAGGAGTGACAAACAGACAGATCTTCCGTTACTATAATTGGACTTTGGCGAGGACAGCCTGAGAAATGGGAAAATTACAACCTCGTTTACAATAACATTTCTTAGAATAAGTGTGCATTGTTTGTCATTAATCTTTATTACTCGGCGCCGCTAACTATAAAAAACCTATTATTTACTTTTTATAAATCTTCTATGTGGAAACATTCGATTTTACTGTCAAGTAAGGTAGTAATTTTTTTTTTTTAACTGTAATATAAAATGTATTTATATAGTAGTGCATGTTCTGTGACTAGAGAGGAAAATCTACAGTTTTATCAGTCTCAAGCTTAGCTGGACTGAATTTTTCTGGAAATATTAAAAGTTTCTCTAACGATTCAACTATTGTTTACTGAATTTATAATGATATATTTATATTTTGCGGGCTGAGCTTCTTTTATTTTATTGCGAAGAATAACCACAATCATCAACTATCAGCTACTATCTGTTTGTATATCTGGCTCTCGCTCTCTCTCTCTCTCTCTCTCTCTCTCTCTCTCTCTCTCTCTCTCTCTCTCTCTCTCTCTCTCTCTCTCTTTCTCGCCCTTTCCCTCTCTCTCTGTATATGTATGTATACGTATATATATACATATATCTATTTTTACATACATATACAAACCCCACATGTATACATACTCGTATATTTTATATGTCTGTGTGTGTATCCGTCTGTATGTATATATGTACTGTATGTGCACACGTGTGTTTGGGTGTAAACGTTTAAGTTACGCGTTTAAGTTTACGATTCTTCTAATACTTCGATGGTTTATGACCTCAACGGAAACAGTAAGCTTTACGAAAGAGGAAATGTCAAAAATAAGTAGTTACGAGTATATATTCTTGCGTTCGGTAAGAAATTAAATGTGGTGATAAAAGAGTAGTTGATGTATGTGTATAGAGTTGCTTTATACAGGAATTTATTCAGTTTTGTTGAAGATGCTAGTCATACACACTCTGCCACCGGTATATAAGTTACAATTTGGAATACCAATATTTACTGAGGGTAAGCAAACATGACGCATCAAAGAGTAAATGAATTTAGACATCTGCCCTCTCGACGATATTAACGTTTAACGTTATTATTTTATGACGCATCACTTTTATGCAAAGATATTTCGACTGCAAAAACTCATAGGATCGACTCCAACGAGCGTTGCACATGAATTCGAATTTTTTAAAGTAATTTTGTTGTTGCTTGAATGCTTGAAGCCCTTATTCTTCTTTGGGATAACAGCAAAAACGAAGAGGAAGTAACCTCTCTCTGACAAATGTCAAAACTCTCTTCTCTCAGAATCGTGCATCTTAAAAAAAAAAGGAATGAATCCCCGTATAAAGAATCCACATACGCACTGCTTGTCTGACTAAAGCAAATACAAGTTTTAACTTCTCGATAGGCTTAGATCATATATCTTTTCGACCATTGCTGGTACAAGGTAAAATAACTACTTAAATACGAAATAAAGAATTAAATAAAATTATAATCTAAAATATATAGTGTCATATCAAACGTGATTAGTATCTTTACAATTTTTGTATTCGAAATTATTCTACCGCG
>NC_068987.1:52464317-52468112 GCF_001194135.2 Octopus bimaculoides | reverse complement strand
CACACACACACACACACACACACACACACACACACACACACACACACCAACACGTATGTATGCAGACACAAGAAACTCACACACACCTGCGCACACTCATATAAAAGTACATATATAATGAGTCAGCCAATAAATCATGCGTTTTTCTTTTCAGTTGCATGAACTAAAGGCCTGAGATGAGATAAACTACCTGCAGTAACTTGCTATAAAAGCAGGTAGTAATTTTACCTTGAACTTATTCTTAGTGCACGTTTTGAAAAGTGCAGTTCGATTTTAATATTTATAATATTTATTTTTTCAAAGCTATAATGGAAGTGACAAAAGAGCATATTCTGTATATTTTGCTATATGAGTTCAGTGCAAGGAACATTCATGCAGTAAATGGAGAAGGGACAATAAGTGTAAGCCAGTGTCAATGGTGTTTCCAGAAATTCCAAGCCGGAAACTACACTCTAGAAGATGAGCCTCGTCCTGGAAGATCTGTAGAGCTCGATGAGGATGTCCTACAAACCCTGGTGGAACAAAATCCCATCGTAACTGTTGAAAAACTAACTGAGAAGCTTGGATTTGGTCATTCAACCATTCATCGGACACCTGCGTAGCATCGGAAAAGTCAGCAAATTGGGTCAATTGGTTCCTCGCAAACTTTTCGACTTTAATCGCGCACACAGAGTGAATTTGTGTTCCTCTTTGCTGTTAAATCTCACGAATGAAACTTTTTTGGACCGAATAGTGAATGGTGACGAGAAATGGGTTCTCTATAAAAATGTCAAGCGCGGGAGACAGTGGGTAGGGAAAGGAAAAACACCGGTACCCCAGGCTAAAGAAAGTCTTCACCCACGTAAGGTTTTGTAGTCTGTTTGATGGTATATGAAAGGGTTAGTCCACTTTCAACTTTTAAACCCGAACCAAACGATAACTATGGAGATCTATTGTGACCAGCTTGGGCGCTAGAAGGAAAACGACCATGTTTGGTTTCAAGACGAATGGTCTTCTTCCATCAAGATAATGCCCGGTCACACACAGTGGGGATGACGTTCTAAAAGCTGGAACAGTTTTGAATATGAAATGATGCCCCACCCACCATATTCGCCAGACATTGCCTCGTCTGATTATCATTTATTCCGCAGTCTTGAAAATTATTTTGACGGAAAAAATATGAATTCTGCAGACGAGGTCAGAACAGTAATTTCGTCACAGACAAGTGAATTCTAGAAGAGGGACTTTGCAACTCTGCCAAATAGATAGAAAAGCATTGTAGAAAATGAAGGAAAGTATATTTTAGATTTTAAAATATTTTGTCTATCCTGATTTCGAAAAATAAAATAAGTATAAAATCCGCATTATTTATGGGGTCACCCAATACTTATATAAATCTCAAATCGAACGACAAACGTGACTATTTACTAAATTTGTATTCATGAATCAGCTCTAAACATCACTGCAGCTCCAGAGGACAAAGTTCCTTCTTAACATTAATTCATTTACTCCTCACATTTCTTTGATAATATATTGTCAGATATTGTGTTTCATATAATGAAGCAAGGATATAATGGAAAATCTTTTATGGAAATATCTGCTTCTTGGCACTTGCAAGATATTGTCAGTCAGGTGTTTAGAATTTCTTTTATGACTGCCAGATTTGCTGTTGTATATGGAAATTATTTAAATCTGTTCAATTAAGGACAAAATCTGCAGGCTAAATTCAATATTATACCAAGTATCCTCATTTAATTTCCCTTAGTGGAAACCTAACATTGAAACTGATCTCAAGGAATTATATTGATGTATTCTTATAACTGTAATGATTTTCAATTGATTCTAAGTAGCAAATAGGACCATGTAGATTATATGTTGAAACTCACATTCATTACAGGATCAGCGTAAACAAGACCTGTAGCAGATTAATTGTTCTACAATGTTCTGGAGATATACGTAATGTGCTGTACAAGAGGGATATGAGCAAAATCCTAAATTCAGAGATAATGCTAAAATATCCCCAGTGAACTTTCATCTATATTGAATGACAACAGAATGAAAACTAACACCAAAATATGTTCGGAATAGATTTTGTAAGGTACTTATTCATGTTCACAATCTGGCTGGAACCATCAGTCTCCAGTAGCATATCCTCTAAATCTAAATTCACTTCTGCATGTAGCACGTAAGCAGGTGTGTGCTATTTGCTCTGAAATATCCGTTTTCAGAGTTCATTATTTCGATTATGATGTATTGTATCCATGTTCCAACTCGCATAACAAAAATGCTCCCATGAAGCCTTGCTCCTCCTTTGAAGCTCAAGAGCGTTGTTGTTTTAATGCAGGCGTATCATTTTGTTTCACTAGGGAGGAGCTTTTGAAGGTAAGTTCAAATGATTTATTCACTCCTGATTCTTTGGAGTATTAACTTGAATTTGATTCTGTAGAAATGTTTATCATATTCCGTGACAAAATAAATTGAAGCATTGTAATCTTATGTCCTTTCTTTCAACTGGATTACTATAAAGTGATGATAAATCATACCGCATTCTTATATCTAAACAAGGGAAGGGAAAACAACAATGACCACTAGAATCTAGTATGTCAATATAAATTCTTCATTTTCTACAGCGCTAAATGAGTAAGGCAATTACAGTCCCATTTAGACTAGTCCCCTGCATGTTCTATACACTCTCTTCTAATCAAATCTAGATAAATCATGATTCGACCTCAGTATCATTAAGAAAATCCACAGCGTATCAACATCAGTGATACCCATGCGTGCAACGCAATATTCGAACATTTGACTTAGTTATTTTTAAGATACCCAGAGAATGCAACAATACAACTGAAGAAATTAGTAAAAGGAGATATCATGAGTTCCTCCCCTAGTGACGCATGGAAGAATTGAATTCAAAACTTCAGAAATTACTACAGGGCATCGATGATAATTCTAATCGTCATTTTTAAAGATGGATGCTCCTAACGAATTGAATCCTGAATACCCTATGTCTTTTGTGTTTTTGTCCCCCATTACAATCGATACCAGTGTGTTGCGTTCACTATAACCTTGAGGTTTAGCGAAGGAATCTGATAGAATGAGTACCTGGCTTAAAATAATAAAACTAAGGGCTGGAAATGATACCCTTAACTAAAATTTTCCAAGACTGCACTACAGCATGGAATAGCGTTAAAGAATGAAACATGTAAAAGGTGAAAGATAAAAGATTCTGTCACAAATAATGTATCTGAGATAACACAGTTCTTTCTGTCCTTCGTAAATATGATAATGTGTACGCTGAAAGTCATTTGCATGGTGTTTCTAATAGCTCAGTTGTCCTTTCTTGCTGATGGCAAATGAGCGCCGAACTAGGAGACATTGAACTAACGATATTTTAGACATGATTATGAGCCCATTGCAGTTATATTATATTTATCTAAGATGGTATAATCCGATATATTCCTTTATAATGGTCTTTCTAAATATAAATGAGATAGGGCAGATAGGCTTCTTTCTTAATTTTTTTCCTTTTGTTGTTCGTAGTGTCCATGGATTCGATCGCATATTTTACAACCCAATTTAAAATTGTAGCTACGCAAACGCAATCAATATCAATGTGATTTAAGACCTGTCACAATTCTTTTTGATCTTCGTAAACTGAAGTAAGAAGACTGATTTTTTTTTTATATATATAGCCAAGGGTATAATTGGTTTGTTACTATTTGTGATACAGATCAATAAGCGAAAGCTAAATATGACTTTCTGAAGGAAGAGTAATGACGAGACAGAACTGCATAAATAATATATACATATATA
>NC_068987.1:52463651-52464206 GCF_001194135.2 Octopus bimaculoides | reverse complement strand
ATAGCCAAGGGTATAATTGGTTTGTTACTATTTGTGATACAGATCAATAAGCGAAAGCTAAATATGACTTTCTGAAGGAAGAGTAATGACGAGACAGAACTGCATAAATAATATATATATATATATATATATATATATATATATATGTATATTCAATATAGTTAAAAAGAAACTTTCTACTTTCTATTTGTTGGATTTTAAAATAAAGTCGAATTCAGGATAAAATATCACACTTCCACTCAAATATTAAAGATGTTAGAAATATTCCATAAATGAATGCATACATATAAAATTGTCTGTGTATAAGCATGTTCATATATATACGTATATATATAGTTAATTCGTAGGGCTAATATAATCCAAGCTATTCCACTGGTTTAATCCGTATCAATTGTAAAATCACTGGGTATATATTTAGGAATATTGAAATTTTTAATAATGAGGGAAAAACAACAAGAACATGGAGAATAAATGGAAGTAATTACTGATTTATTTGCATGTTGTACAAACCTGACGTGTATATGTATGTATATATATGTATATATATGTATATAT
>NC_068987.1:52461803-52462451 GCF_001194135.2 Octopus bimaculoides | reverse complement strand
ATATATGAATGTATTCATACATATATATACTGATATATATTTTAGCGCTTATGCACGCACGCACATACACGCACGCATGCATATTTATTCTTTCTTCGATCTACCTGGTCATTGATGTGAAATTGTGTGATGAAACAAATTTGTTACGGGAGTGTCATCAGTTCTATTTCGCTTATATTATTATAATTAGTTAATTAGTAACTCGATATCTGAATTAAATAATCGATTGTTAGATCATTAGCTCCTTTAATCAATCAATTAACAAGATTGTCATGTCCATTCGGCTCACTTTACGGCCTTATCAATGACTTCACCCACAGTTCTCAACATCGTCGCCTCATAACCATCAAACAGAGGGAATATAAGTAGCGAGGGCATGGCTTCCATCAGGTGATGAAAAGTGTCTGTTAAGCTAACTGATTCACTGATTAATTGAAGCATAAACATATATTCTTTAAAAATCAAACGTACACTACAATACAAATTCGAACATTATATACACATAAGTATTTATGTGAGTGTGTGTATGTGTATGTATCTATATATCTATCTGTCTATCTGCCTATCTTTCTACCTATATATCCATAGCTCTCTCTCTCTCTCTCTCTCTCTATCTCTCTCTCTCTCTCTCTCTCTCTCTCTCTCTCT
>NC_068987.1:52454230-52460260 GCF_001194135.2 Octopus bimaculoides | reverse complement strand
TATATATATATATATATATATATATATATATATATATATATGTATATATGCACGTATACATATACAAAAATATATTCATACGATATTATATTATACCTATATTATATAAAACAGTTTCATTTGGCCCCATGCGACTTAATGTTTCGCAGGCGTCTAAGAGAAACCTGGCTCGTTCAGGCTGAGGTTACATGAAGTCCAAGATTGCTACCACTGTTGGAAACGGTGTTTGTGCGCGTGAGTACCTTGCATTTGCGTATAAACTTTTTGAGTATACGCTTGTTTATCTAGCAGAACATACGCGTGTGTTTAAGTCTGGTGAGCGAGTATGTTTGTAAATATATACGTATGCTTATGGTATTTATGTATACTTTGCCATACTGATTAAGTGGGCATTCAGGTAATCAGCATGGCAGAGCGGATACCAAGGCTGTACATTTGGATATCATTTGCAATCATTTCAACAGATTTCTCTACCGCTACCCAGTTTTACTCAAAATCTATCGGTCGGCAAGAGACTGTAGAAACTGTCGTTTCATTAATAAGTTATGCATTGAAATCTCACCTTGGACTTTGCAATTTCCAAGTGAACCACTTAACATTTACTCCATAATGCCCATTTGTACTTACATGACATGCATACGTATATTATACGTACACAGACGCAGACGACGAAGGAGAGAGATAGAGAATGGGAATGTGTGTGAAGAAAATCTTATATATTCCCCAAATTCACTGCACGAGTGAGGAATATCATTCATTTCAAAAGCTATTCCACACTTGATAAGCCACCTATCTTGAACAAACTCGATATAAGGTAGGTAGACTATCATTTATCTGTATCAAGAATGCTTATTCACACAAAACGACTTACAAACCAGCACGAAATTCCAAGCGCTCGTTGAGCTATTAGCTGATACTTCTTTTGTAATATCTCCCTTCTTTTAAGGCGGCGAGCTGGCAGAAACGTTAGCACGCCAAATTCCGCCGAGGTCAACTTTGCCTTTTATCCTTTCGGGTTCGATAAATTAAGTACCCGTTGCGTACTGGAGTTGATCTAATCGACTGGCACCCTTCCCCAAAATTTCCGGCCTTGTGCCTAGAGGAGGAAATGAATATATCTCTTCTTTCCTCTTTTTCTCTCCCTCTCTCCATTTGTTTATATCCCAGAAAAAATAGCATTTATATCACATCAACTAAATACCTCGGCATGTTATAATGAGTTCAACTTCTATCATTCCACTAAACAATGCAAGCCTTGATGAAGAAAGGGGGAATACTTGGCGTTTCAATGCAAGTCTTCTTGCTAAGAGATGAGCTGGGCCCAAACACCAACAATAACAAAATAATCTTACTAGAAACGAAATGAATAATCACGTCAATGAAGACGTGTCGATGTAGTCACATTTGTTGGCAGCTACATCACTACTAAATCCATGCATACTCTTTTTCAAACCGGTACGGTATGCGAGATAAGTCTTTCAAAATATGACTGATTTTAAAGCAAGATGATTGAAATTATAATGTATTTCATCATGTATATGTTCAATAATTAAATACATAATTGTTAACCAACGTAATTATATATATATATTTATATGTTTCTACAAAGTTTAAAATTTATAACCTTTTTTTTTAATAATCACCAAGTCAGGATAACTTAACGCTTCGCCTTTTTACTAGAACTCCGAAATTGTTGAGAGAAGGGGCGAGTGAGTTCTCATGATATTCACATTCACATTGAATGCTTCAAGTATGTTTAATCATGTATATTCTAGTATAAAGTTTCTCACCGGGCAATGTGTATGATGTAGCTTGCTCATTGGCCAAAGCCTCTCTGCGCATAACAGCAGCTGTCTTGAATGCACACGTAGCTTTAATATTAGCATGAACCACCCCTGCATTACAGTATAATGAGTGCAGCAAATGTAATGTGATTTATCTTACTTATTTTGGTTAAATAATATAGGTAATAACTTGAGATCGACCCCTATATTTTCCTTGATTTCTAGCCTATTTAATCTGATTCAAGAGAAGATGACTTACTGTCGTAAGAGCTATCACAAGGGTGGACATCTACGATCACTTCAATAATTTTAGATTCCTAGAAGTGTCCTACTATGTAATTCCGTATCACAAACGATGGCTTAGTGTGTAGGGAATTTAAAAAGTAAATTTCTTTGCTCCTTAATCATCCCTTTTCCCTATCTCATTAGCTGAATTTTCTTCTCTCAATAATCGTACAATTACAGCGAACACATATACAGACAGACAAGCACAATGCACATAATGCTTGTACACATATCTCTCTCATGCTCTCTCTCTCTCTCACTCTCACTCTCATTCTCTTTTTCTCCCCCTCCTCACTCTCTCTCTCTCTGTATATATGTATGTACATATATATGTATATATGTGTGTATACATATATATGTGTATGTATATGTATGTACATATATGTATGTACATATATATATGTATATATATATATATATATATATATATATATATATATATATATATATATACGTAAAATGTTTAGTGTTGTGTACTTCTTAGGTGTTGCATTTCATTTTGTTTGTATGTGTAAGTATTTTATACACTTGATATAAACTATAAGCCTATGATTAATACTCTCGCTGATTGATAGAATTATACATAAAAAAGAGCGAGAAATTGAGAGTCATTGGTGAGTGGAGATGTAGAGGGAAAGAAAGTGACAGTTTGACAGAAGAGGTTCAAAGCGAATAAGATTAAAGAAGAAAAATTACTTGCGCAGAAGCGGTGAAAATAGATGGAAAATACGTTGCAATCACAATGCTATATAATTTTACTGCCGTTGCTCTTTCAGCTGCAATGTAATCGACAGCCAGATTATATGAGTAAGAAATCTATACATATCGACTTTCGGACAGCTCGGACACTTCATTATGAATCAAATCTCTTACAACAAATCCTGCGTAGCGAATCTAATTATTCCACATGCAACAGATGGTAATATAGCCAGCCAGATATTTCTGATTTAGGTGTGGAATATCTGCAACTGCTCTAGTCATTCAAAAGCGTTTAAGTGTTGAGGTAATGAAAACGAGAAGATGAGATCAGAAAATCTATACGAATTATTGGATGTTTCATATTGCACAAAATAGAAAGCTTAGATAGGATATTGTGTGATGCTTGCTGGGTGAAAATCTAGTGCAGTTATATGTATAGCTATTTATTGTTCTATATTGAAATACTAAATGCCATACAGAAAGTGTTATCATAATTTTTGAAATATTCTATAAATATATGATGAATATCATCGAATGATATATTTTTAAGATACACGCTACAATATAATTAATATGTTATGAATGAAATCTCTTCACCACTTTTGGTAAATTATTCAACCTAAATCTTAATGAGCAAAATTATTTTCTTCAGCCACTTCAAATATGAGAATTCTGTCAAGCGATAATAGGGACCTTCAGAATTAATCAGATTCGTTGCTTCCAGTTTATTAGCAGATGTTAAAATATGAAAATTATTTCACATTTTCATACAAAATCACCTCATGTTTGCAGTACAGAATATATGAATGCAGAAAGTCGCTTATCAGAAACTTATCTTTGTACGTTAAAAAGAGTAAAAACAGATGTTTTGTATTCCCTGAAATCTTCATAATGCAATATATCTCGTTGAAGCGTAGTACAATAATTGTTCATGTAAAGGAACATTCATATATCTCGACTTAATATTTTGCAACTGCAAGTTTCAATACATCAATGCAATCATGTTTGTTTCTAGAAAAAATATTCTGTAGCAACCCTTAAATCATATGGCCTGAATATGTTAGGGACAAGGTTTTTTTTTTTATATTTCAATATTGTTTCTCTCAGTATAGTGTTAGTTATATCGACATTATTTATGTAGCTTTTACATTTAGAAATCAACTTCATAACATTCAGGTGGATGGAAAACGCGATTATTCATATGTCTTGGTAGGTGTTACGATGATAAATTTCTGTTACTGTAGTTGACGGTTAAACCTAGGCCAGTTGTGACCCAACAAAACTATATATACAGACGTTCCAGTCTTGGTATTCTTGTCATTTCAGAAATGGTTATAAATATTTATATATAACTAGATTATATCTGTTCTTTCGATTGTTTATGTCTGTCGTAAAAATATAGCTACAAATTTTGACATGAACTGGATGCATAGCAATGTACCAGCTTCAGCATTTTATCCTCCTAAGAAGAAAGGGTAATATAAAAGTTCAATTAACTATCTTGAGTTTCGCTGTTGTGCCTGAGCTCATCTATGGTAATGACGGAAAGTGTATCATGGCGAATACAAGCGGCCGAAATGGGCTTCCTGAAAGTGATACCAAAAGTAGCCATCCCCCACAAGATACGTAATTGGTGCTCAGGGAATGTAACGTATGTAATCAGAATGTTAAAATAAAGCAGGAAGGGATCACAAGGCAGATTCTCCAAACAATCAACCGGCAGGAGAATTAAGGTTGAACAACACTTATAGTATCCGTTGGTCACGCTTTGGGAAACAGAATGAAAGTGTAATGACGGTTGCTTTTATATGGGAAGTTCTTGAGTACCTTATCATTACAAACTGTCAGTGAATAGAGGACGTAGAAAACGCATAGATTTGACTGCAGCTTGTCAGACGACTTTCTACAGGCTCATACCTTTTCTCGTCCAAAATTATTCAGAAACTGAAATGGATTTATAAATATACATCTAATTTATTCATATTATTTATATGATAATTAGCATTCGATAACATGCGTGTGCGTATATACAATAATACACTTAAGACGTGTCTTGAAAATATAAATACAATTTCTTATTATCGCTGTGTACGCGACTAACACATTATTCTGAACCGTATGTATATTGAGTTCTACACAAGGTTACTAGTATATCTGTGCCTACGCGAAATAGTAAAATACATATAAATATGTATATACATATACGCAAGCACACGCACACACACACACACACACACACACACACACACACACACACACATATATATATATATATATATATATATATTAGGGTGATGCAAAATAGCTTACCATTTCAAAAACTTGAAGAGGCCCTCTAATTTTATATAATTTAGTGAATAAGCACAACATGCAAAATTTCAGCACAACTGAAGACGTTTTAGAGATTGCTACCATCGACAGAACATTTTGCATATGTATTTATTGTGCATTTTCTGTCTCCTTGCCTTCTTCTACTGGCCCTGACATACAACTGTTTAAGATATTCAAAGCAAAAGTGGGTGGAAATTGAAAGAACAATTACCAAACAGCAACAGATGACCCTAACATTGCAGTGAAAATCTCAGATGCTGAAGAAATGATTTAATTTGCCGAAAATTACAATGGATTTTATTTACATTTACCAGTGTTGTGAATGTTATCTTTTTACTTAAAGGTTAATTAGTAATTAACGATTCATATTAAATCTTACCTAACAATCGAAGTAAGATGTAGAGCTTCCTGATATTAATTTACATTGCATATTGTTATGAATTTAGCGTCTTAAAAGCTTGCGAAGCGAAAATACAAACATTGTCTCAGCAATACTACAAGCTAAACAAACACAACTTTAGTTACGAAAACCCAAATATACGCAAAGAAAAATATTGCTTGATAAACAGTCTCTGCAGGTAAAAAATTGGTCTTTCAAGATCTATTTCAATTATTGTAATATTCTGTCGAGTTCAATTTGTTTTCTTTTTTTTATATTTTCCACAGCGATGACTTTCTAGATGTTTTTACTATAATTTTTTAATTAATTATTAAACTTCCGTGTGCTAGACTTTTTAGCTATGAACATTTTCTTTTCATTAAACCCACTATGAAATATATCCTTATGAATTCTGTTCCTTAGTTTTGTAATTACATGACTTGTTTATCACTCTGTATAGATACCCTGCAGAGAGATATAACTCTGATGTGCAAAGGCACGCCCACATTGATTCAGGGCACACGTTCTTATATATATATATATATGTGTGTG
>NC_068987.1:52451443-52454220 GCF_001194135.2 Octopus bimaculoides | reverse complement strand
CAGGGCACACGTTCTTATATATATATATATATGTGTGTGTGTGTGTGTGTGTGTGTGTGTGCGTGCGTGCGTGTGTCTATCTAGCTATCTAACTATCTATCTGCCTTTATATTTATCTATCTATCTATCTATGTATATGTGTATATATATATGAACACACATGTACGCAGCAACGCACATATACACAACATACACATACATACACACACATACGCAGGCACGCACAAAAACATACACATACACACACGCGCACCCACAAATACACACACACACACATACAGACATACATACACACAGACACGTACCCAACACCTACAACCCCACACAAACACACGCAAGCACATCCACATGCAAACATACACACGCACACACACAGAAGACACATACACACACGCACAAACATACACACACGCACACACATCACACGCACATACACACGCACACACACAAGGAACATACACACACATGTAAAAACCAACTCACTTACACAAACATGCAAATGAACTTACACAACTCTTACACACACACTCACTCACACACACACTCACACAAACAGACACTTACACACACACACACACACATGTTCACATACATGTACACACATGCAAATGAACCCACACATAACTCACATACACACACATCAAACAGTGACACATACTACGAATATACACGCACACACACACACACACACACACACACGAAATAACCCACGTGCGATCCACAAAGCAAACCGCACGCATATACACACACACGTACACACACATACATATACACATACACACACTCTCCTGTCTTAGAAGGAACTTTTTCACTCTCCTGTCTTAGAAGGAGCTTTTCCTCCACCATTTCGTCTTCCGGTCCTTCCACAATGTAACCTCGTGGACATCGGTGCTGATTTTTTCTTCCTCCGTTTTCCCCTTCTTTGAACTTTCCTTGTTTCCGACGAAGAGCTCCGCTCGAAATGTCATACTCTCTCTCTTTCCTTTCCCGAACGTCTAGTAACACTATCCGTATCACGTCCTCACGTTGTTGTTTTTTGTTATTGTTTTTGTCTTTTTTTTTAACCTATATATATATATATATATATACATGTGTGTGTGTGTATATACGAAGACCTACTGGAAAGTAGATTGTCCGACACCATTCGCTCATGGTGGCTAAATGATGTTTACTTTTGAACATAATCCCCCGATCCACTAATTCCTCCATTGGTTTTGCAGTGCATGGATCCTGTTGGTACATATCCTTTCATCCTGTCGGTCAAAAGCCATCACAGCAAATATGACGTTATCACAGTGATATTGGTTACAAGCCAAGTGTTTTCTTGTGCTGGCCAACAAATTAGTTAGTTATGACTAAATCAGGAGAAGAGGGAGGGTAATTAACCCACTTCAAAGATGCATGGCGAATATTTCTGCTTAGGGATTACCACTTCCGATACCTGATCAAATGTGCGCCAGGCTGATTACATCACGGAAAAATTTGACAATGTGTGAGGCAGATTCATTTAGAATGATTGTCCAGATGGCACAAGACCCCATTCGTCAGTGTTACAGTGCGTTTGGTCATGATAGCATTTTGTAACTGGCACAGGAAATTGACATACTACACTTTATTGATAGTATGGACCTTTTCATATCAGTAAATACACTGCCTTTTGCATCTTCCCAAAACTAAAGCCATCAACACATCCTCACATATGAAACACTTTGGAGCCGGTGAGGAGGAGTGTTTTTACAGCATCTATTCGTCTTTGACTCTGTCTCGATGGGATGAGCCAACACTTATTCTAGCTCAGAAAACGTTCAAGGAATCTAAATGAATCTGCCTCACTCATTGTCAAATTTTTCCGTGATGTGATCAGCCTGGTGCACATTTGATCAGGTATCGGAAGTGGTAATCCCTGAGCAGAAATATTCGCCATGCTAGGTTCATTGCGCAGAACATTTTCACCTCTCTCACGGAATACGCCAAAAGTAATAGGAATGTCATTTATTGTCAATCACCTGTCAACCGTCAGCATGTGGTGAATGACATCAATGTTTTCCACAGTGGTAGCATTAGCAGGAAGTCCAAACTTTGGGTCGTTTTCAAGACTTTCCCGTCCCCCACCAAATTCAGATGCCCACTTTTGCACTGTTGATAAAACTGGAATCATCATACACTAATGTGGAAACATGAATGTCAATGAGGACAAAATCGTTTTTCTGCGAGCACTTGATAATCCCGCGATGACAAATTGCGTCTATTTTTAGACGTCTCTACTAATTACTTTGCAAGACTTCTTTGAACAATTGTCAGTTTCCCTGGACATACACAATAGAGTTATTAATAAAAAGCGTTCGCATTAATGACTGTAATGTTTCGCAGCTGTACAATGTGATTCTTTCATAGTCAGCCTATATAACTTCAGTCCCACTTCCTATAAGTACGCATATATATATATATACTATAATGGAGAATGATGCTTATTAATTAGGTGTATAACAGTTACTAAAAGTAAGCAATTATTAAAGGCTTGACCGTCAGGAATTTCGTCATAAATACATGTTCCCAAAAATTTCTTGTAATTTCGATTTTTGAAGTGTATTGAATATTTCAACTACAAGTTTTTTTACAAACTTAAATATTCGTTGCATTCACTGCGGAGTAGAGTTTAATGTTTAATCAAAAATATTCGTTGCCGGCAAAATGTTCCGTTGTTATTTGCAACGGTATCTTACCCTTCTCTCTCTCTCTCTCTCTCTCTCTCTCTCTCTCTCTCTCTCTCTCTCTCT
>NC_068987.1:52450026-52451205 GCF_001194135.2 Octopus bimaculoides | reverse complement strand
TATATATATATATATATATATATATATATATATATATATATATATGTATATATATACACACTCACAAATGCACACACACACATACATATATATATAATGTGTATGTATATATGCATACTTGTATGTATATATATGCATATTTGTATGTATATATGCATGTGTGTGTGTGTGTGTGTGAGTATGTGAGTTTGTGTGTGTGTTTGTATGTGTGTGTGTGTGTGTATACAAGTATAAAAAGTTGAGAGAGGTAGTATCGCATTCGTAACGTAAGAAAAAATGTGTTTTAAAGTAATGCCTTTACAAAAGAAATAAATGAAAGTATTATACAAGAATTCAAAAGTCGTTTTTGTATTGTCTGTTAGTGTAGATAATAACGAATTCATTAAGTGATATTTTTGATCAGAAGTATCAGTTTTTGACATATGTCTGTAAACTTGTGACAATTGAAATAACGTCGCGTCCAGTAATTTTACATTTTATAAGAAAATTACACAATTAGAGATTATCAATCATTTATATGTTTTAAAATAAGTAACTTTTACAAATTTATATATCAATGTAAGTTACTAAAAAACAAATTATTGTGTAAATACTTTTAGTTGTAATTTCTCAGACTTCTTCGAATAATGATTAGTAAATTTCCCAGACCACTTTAAAATAATATTGGTCATATTACTATAATACTTCTCTGTCTGGCGTCATATAAGTATATTATTTTAAAGAAATAGAAATTACCTGTTGGATATATGCATATGTGCAAATTTTATTACTCAATTATATAGGTATAATTGAAATTATGGTGTTTAGAATTTGTTTCGTTTGACGATAATACTTTCTGCTACATAAAATAATATTTTGTTTGAACAGCAGCATTTATCTTCAGGTAATTTAAATACAAATTCCGTCCGCTTTTAAACTTCACTTTTCAATTTTATAACTATAGAGGATTTAAACAAATACATACGTATATCTATTTGTGTCTATTTATCTGTCTATCTATCTATCTATCTATCTATCTATCTATCTATCTATCTATCTATCTATCTATCTATCTATCTATCTATCTATCTATAGGAAGATGAGAGTAGAAAGGGAAGTCTTGTCTAGTGAATGCTTCAAAAAAAGATGGGTGAATATAGCAAGGATGGCACGTGTGAACGACGGAGCCATCTTGAGCAT
>NC_068987.1:52445661-52448782 GCF_001194135.2 Octopus bimaculoides | reverse complement strand
ATATACATGTATATACATGCATATATACATATATATATATATGTATATATGTATGTATATATGTATATACATGCATATATGTATGTATGCATGTATATATTTGTGGTGGGAGTATTCCCATGCCTGTCTCAGTAATGCGTATGTGGCTAAAAATAAATATGACTTTTTAGGAAAGGTGCGAATCAACGTGGTTTGCATGCACGACAATAGAGAGTATCTGGGAGTGTTGTAACATAAAAGATAATAAAGAATATATGGAACTATTCATAGAGCGGGGTCGGATCATTGTTCACCGAACTAACAAAAATTATTCATAAAATTATGAGCGAGGGCGTATTTGAGAAACGGAATGATCATAATGATGATTAGAAAAGTGAATATGAAGACGTCAGTTATTGACTTAATAGTCAATGGGCATAAAAGAAGCTTCGAATAGAAATTCTATATAAACTTGAATGAATTTTGAAATTGAAATAGACTATATCTAGAATACGTATGAAACTAATTTAAAAAGATCATATTCCCTAAATTATCAAATGATATAGTTCAGTGACTGAAACAAAAAATTAAATACATGAGATGATAGAATGATATGGAGTGAAAAATATTATAATTTAAATTTAAATAAAGTAATATCTTAATTCATTAATTAAAGCGAAAAGTTGTAGAGAATTTTATATTTAAATTGTAAATGTTCATTGTTCTAATGTCAGTTTACTATTGCTTTGGGGTTTCTGAAAATTTGATTATAGTTAGAGTTAGCTCATGAAGAGGCTTAAAGAAATAATTGCGAATTAGGAAGAACTCTAAATAAATTTAATATGACTTTCAAACGTAAATCACAGGCTTGCAAACGCCACTGCCATAACTATAATACATTCTGCAGGGAATTACTAGATTATTCTTATTTTGGTGACAGTCATTTAACATGAGTTCATAGCCAGAATGTTACGAGCTGAGAGAAAACGAGTTCATTTGAAATTTTGCACTGATACATAAGTGACAAAATCGCCGTCTTCAAGAATAGTGCTTGAATAATTCCCTCAGTGACATTATTTTTAATTTTGTGTTATAGTGTATCATTTAGGCAAAAAGTGTATGTTTAAGAGAAACTGCAGAAGTATTCAAATACTTGAATATACCACATGTTTCACAAATATTACAAAATGGAAGCATTTGCTCCCTCAACTACTGTATAAATATAAATTCAATATATATAATTTATATGATGAACTCTCACTTCGAAGACGTCGTATGATTGTTCAGTGTTTGCTAAGCGGCCTGCAAAAGTGATGTTGCACAAAACTGGTTTTGACCATGCCTCCTCATATATATATATATATATATGGATAGATAGATAGATAGATATATAGATAGATAGATAGATAGACATACACACACATACTTATATAAAAATATATGTGTGTATATATATATATAGGCGTGGGGACGGAAGATCACGGTGGTGCTCCAGCATGGCCGCAGCCACTTGGCTGAAACCCATAAATAAATAAATAAATAAATAAATATATATATATATATATATATATATATATATATATATATAAGAGTTATGGAACGGCTACATATGTGTTATGTCTCAAGCTACTGCTATCTAGCACCTTCGGATTATTTCTACTCAACTGGTACTCGACTACCCCTCGTCTGCTACTGAACACCCACTCAAACCTCACCACGGTCAGACTACCTCTATTTATATGTCTTGGGCGATCCTACTTCTTCGCTTGGGGGCGTCGACACAACAATATGTTTCATATCGAGCTGAGCCTCAGAAGTGGTAAAATCCAAGCGAGGTGTATACAGCCGGCTACTCTCCAGGCCAAGGAAATCTTGATTAGAGTAAAGGCTACTTTGTCGCAAGGAGGTACATATTGACGCAAAGTGGATTCAATCAGAATGTATGGAGGGCGCAATATGTGAGGGATATATAAATGTAGGGAGGATTTAGTATTAAAAGGAAGGATGAAAAAAGAGGAAGAAAAAATAAAACAGAAATAAAATTAAATGAAATCAGATGAAATAAATTATAGGGGAATGAGAGGAAATAGGAATTGGGCAGGTCAGTAGTAGATAATGTAGTAGTTAGCTTAAAACAGAATTAATAGTGGGATTGGCATTTGAAGAGAAGATGGAGGGAAGAGAGGGGGAAAATAATGTTGGTGGTGGGGGAGAAAGATAGTGTGTATGAATAAAGCAAGGTAGGATGGGTGATTTAAGCATAACTAAATACCATTCACTGTCGTATGCATTAACGATCTTGAGCGAGATGTATCAACTATGGATAAGCTTCACATGCATATGCTTATACTTTTGAAAGCATTTCAATAGTGAAGGATGATTGGTTAGCTGGTTTTTCATATACATTTACCTCGTGGATGTCTTTGTCCAAAATTTCATGTTGTTAAAGAATATTGAAACAGGTTTCGATTCCCAAACCGGGCGTTGTATGTGTTTATTGAGCGAAAGCACCTAAAAGCTCCACGAGACTCCGATGGCGACCCGTGTTGTATTCTTTCGCCCCAACTTTCTCTCACTCTTTCTTTTCGTTTCTTGAGTAACGATGCGATGGACTGCCGTCCCGTCCAGCTGGTGGGAACACTTACGCCGGGAAACTGGGCACATGAGCCTGGCTAGGCTTTAAAAAGGCGCATAATAATAATAATAATAATAATAATAATAATAATAATAATAATAATAATAAAAAAAAAACATTATATGCTAAAAGCGACAAAGAGCTAGAAACACAACTACAGACAGTACACGGCTTTACCAAGGAAATAGATATGAAATTCGGATTAGAAAAATGTGCCAATGCAACCCTGAAAAGAGGAAAATTAGTTAAAAGTAGCAATATAACACTAGATAAAACCAATAAAATAAGAGAACTAGACGAAAGCCAACCATACAAGTATTTAGGAGTCAATGAACTAGATAGGATACAACATCCACAAATGAAAGAAAAAATAAAGAAAGAGTACTATAGACGAGTTAGATCAATAATAAAAACAGAGCTCAATGCTAAAAACAAGATAATGGGTATCAACACTTTAGCTGTCCCAGTTATAAGCTACAGCTACAACATCCTTAACTGGACACTAAA
>NC_068987.1:52442651-52444605 GCF_001194135.2 Octopus bimaculoides | reverse complement strand
ATTGCACTACTGGGTACTGCACACATTCTACGCAAAACACTTTCAATACAGTAAACATAAGAGCACCACAGCAAACCACAGCACATACCCAAGGCGCACAGAGCTGCGCTCGATAGTGAAGTGAAAGCGTTATAAAAATAAAACTACTGAACAATAATAATAATAATAATAATAATAATAATAATAATGATGATGATGATGATTATTATGACGATGATGATGATGATGATGATGATGATGATGATGATGATGATGATGATGATGATGATGATGATGATGATTCTTTAGTCTAATGTTTACTGCTTGTTTGATTAAAGATAGAGATAAAACTTTCACAAGAATTTTGTTATCACGGGGTGTCACAATTCGTTTTTTATATTGCTGATCTGTCTTCTAAGTTTATTGCATGAGGATTTTGACATGAACCAGCATCTCGGAAAATGTACAGCCGTAATTTAAATTTCTAGAGTTTCCTCAAGTGAAAGTGACGATCAAAGAGTATGCATTGTATTCCAGAAATTTTGCTGATTGTTATGATTTAATTATTGTCGTAGAGATCTTTTTATAAAAAAAATTGTATGAAACAAATCCTTGACGTAATATACAATATACAGGTAGATTCAATTTCGTACATTTGGCGAAGCATTTTGTAAAATAACCTTCCTTATTCTATTGATTTACTAGTTCGTTGGGTTTTATAGCCTTTTACGCTTTTAGGTTTTACGCTTTCTCAAGTTTATAAGGGATACAGGAATGCTACACAATAATACCACACAACAGACTTCCCAAATAAACACATTTTAGTACCGAATGCGAGTAAATTCTTGTAAAAGATATATATATATATATATATGTTTGCATGTATGTGTGTGTGTGTGTATGTGTGTAGGAGGTGGTATCAAAAAGTTCCTAGTTATATTTAGGAACAAATATTTATTTAATTACAACATTATTTCCTTCGAATTAGTCAACTTACGCAGAAATACACCGGTCCCAACTTTCCATTGACGGTCGATTTATTCAACTTAGCACCTCCAACGAACTTGCTGGCTTTGTTCTAAAATTTGGAACTCCTACTACTACTACTACTAGTAGTAGTAGTAGTAGTAGTAGTAGTAGTAGTAGTAAAGTGATATCACAATTAATAAACAGCACTAAATATAAGGCCATCTCAACCCAAAATGTTCAATAAATTCTCCTTGCCTACAAACAATTCAATGAAAACATATTTCCATCTTTCAGTTCATTACGTATCAGATTTCACATGTATGTTCTTCTCTTTATGCATCCCTGTCATTTCTTTAATATTTACTGTAGAATAATTTGTAGAAATTTACCCATAGGAAATCATACGTTGTATAGACATTATGCTGTTGACGTATTCTTTACAAAAGCGTATATATTTTAACATTATCTTATTATATATGCGGAACAATTAATATGAAATATTTTATCATAAAACATTTTACATTGCGATTTCATGATATAATATATAAATTTAAAACAATAGTTTCTTCAGGACATTTCCTAATTACTCCAGTGTGTGTGTGTGTTTGTGTGAGCTTGTATGTGAATGAAAGAAAGAAAGAGAGAGTATGTATGCGTTTGCATGCGTGTGTATAAAACAAACACAAATACAATTATATGAAATCCTATACAAAATAACTTCTTGTGTCAAAGCTCTCACCGACTCTAGATGATTTGATGTAATTATAAAACGAAAAAATCTCCAGAATTGTCATGCCATGAAATAAAAAAAGACAGGCCTATTATCTAAAGATAAGAGAAGGATCCTTGCACATGTTTCTGCGTCAATAGATGTCATGAACAAGACAATCGTCCTGGCATATGTTCAGCAGACAAAAGTCTTTATATACAGATTTGAAGAAATTCATGCTGTAGGGAGAAAAAGAGGAGTGAAGGATAGGAGAAACGTGATATATATATATATATA
>NC_068987.1:52440638-52442512 GCF_001194135.2 Octopus bimaculoides | reverse complement strand
TATATACATATATATACATGTACATATATATATATACATATATATACGCCTGTATAAAGGACTATGTTGGACTATGGTAAGGAGTACTTAAGAATCGCTATACTATAGCTTCTTTCCGACACAGGAACAAAAGCAAACCTACTAAATTGGCTTGCCACGTACTGAGATCTCTTACTCATTACTGAACTCTAGGTCTAACATTTTAAGCTGTTGTAAGCATATAGCTAAGTTCCTGTAAAAGAATTGGGAAGTCCCTCCCCCTCCACCGAATTAATAACTACCACAAACTCTAGGTCACTATTTTTTCAGCTGTATAATTTAGGGTCTAAGGGACACAACTCTTTCTGCCATTTTATTTCATTCTGATTTTTTTTCCGTTTTCCGGTGTCTCAACTTTCCTTGCTTTTATATACTTCTTGCTCGACTGGTTTCATTTTCTGCTCTCATTCTATTTTCTGTCTCTTATGCCATGTGATCAGTACCTGATGAACGTGCCGAAATGTCAGACGTGTTATAAAACAATGTTTCGCATGATCTCAACACATGAAATATGATTGTGATTATCAATATATGTACATATACATATACATGTGTGTGTGTGTGTGTGTGTGTGTGTGTGTGTGTGTGTGTGTGTGTGTGCCCTACGCTACTTATATGGAGCTTTAATTCTAATTTCTATACTGATCTATAAGAGGGAACGTCTTCGATACGTCTTTCCTTATATCTCCAAATAACCGTTGAAGCCATTAGTTATGGTTAAATATCAATGCGTCCCATCTCTTTCTGACATGGAGTCCAATATGAATCTCCTAGATCCAATTTTTTTCTGCAATATTCCTTTTTAAGCTTCTTGTATTGTGTTTTCTTTCCTTACAGCACTGAAGAGTACATTCGTGTTTCATTAATTTAATGTAATTCAGTCATGAAATTATTTTATTATTATACCTCTGTACGAAACGATCGTGCTCAAGAATTAACATTCTTATATATTTTAACAGCTTGTCTCCTCCATTTTTAACAAAATTGATGTGATTTATGGAACTTCATTCCATATAGTCTCCATATATTATACACAAGTACTACTTTCATATCTTCGCAAATTTACGCCTGTAAGCTCTCAGGAAAGCATGAACAATCAACATTAGTAATCTTTTTTGGAAAACTACAATTAAAGGAAGAACCCACGTTCAACATTTATACATCTATATATATATAGAGAGAGAGAGAGAAAGCATACAGGGTTAGAGGGAATCCGTGCTGGCCCTCATTCACCAAATTAGCAATCAACACGAGTGTCAGCTTTTTGGTGGTTTTATCAGTTTCGACCCTTGAACACAACCGCTCTGTACACTGGGCCCAGACTGAGCGGAGTGTGGCGACTTCCCTGTCAGACTGTCTCGTTGACTGCTCTCTTCAATGTGGTCACAATCCATGCTGATACTCTTTCTGCAGCTTAATGTAATCTCTTGACGGCATCTGTCCGCTCCTTTCCACTCCTACCGAGCGCGCCCAAAGACTGACACATAGACCATCCAGCATTTCCTCTGCACCCCACCAACACTGCATCACATCGACAAGTCGTTCTGTGGGGCTTGCAAACACGGTTGTGCTTGCTCCTTTGAGCTGAACCGTTCAGCACATGTTGTGTAACAGGTCTTGATCAAGAAGTCATCATCTGCGGTATACAACTGATCATGTTACTTATGTTTTCATTATGTTGGTTCCAGCTTGCCTTCTTCTCACTCTTCGGCCAACGTATCCTCGTCTACTTTGCCAGCCGCACATCCTCTACTACAGGTTTACTAACATTATAGTTGGCATCTATATATACATGTATATATATGAATAAATAAATATATATATATATATATATA
>NC_068987.1:52437820-52440050 GCF_001194135.2 Octopus bimaculoides | reverse complement strand
GTGTGTGTATACATAGAGAGCTAAATACATACATACACAAACACATACACACACACACTCACACACATACACACACATACACACACTCACACACACACACATACACACACATACACTCACACACACATACACACACACACACACACACACACACACAGATATATATATAAGCTTACCCTTTTATCTATTCCTTGCGGTCGTTGGACGGTCCATGAATTTATACCCTCAGAGTTGAGTTGATGACATCATCTCAACTTCAAAATGTTATGTCGTGTACTAATATCACCCTCCTTTTATTGAAAGCAGCAAAGAAAAACTAATATTTGATTGCCAAACTGTGAAGAACAAACAAATACAGAAATACACACACAAGAATATACACGTACACATTTGCCTACACACATGCACACACACATATGCACATGCGTAGATGCATACATGCGTTCATATCCATACACACTGATTATATGTACGTTACATACATACAATCTACATATGCCGGACTTCAGTCTTCCCGGATATTTGCTCATAGTTGCACAGTCTATTGCAATAGAAGTTACCTGTACAAAGTCATATGCCGTGGAATAACCCGATGTAATTTTGTAAATTATCCATTTTATCACCATAGCGACACCTGTGAATATATATGTATGTCTATATATATAGTCATGTGTATGTATAGGGACATATATTTGAAATTTGCTGTACCATTTGACTTCATCCTACTTACAAAATTCGTTTTTCTTGTAATATCTCTTACGTTGCTGTCTTATATATATTTTATTTCTAATACAAAATATTCTCGGTTATTAATAGATTCATCATAAATAAATTTGCAGCCAATGAAAATGAAATGTAATACAATATGCTTAGCTGCATAAACAATATTGGAAGCTTACAAACTTATACAATCATACACAATTTACAAATACTTGAATACTGTTTAATCATCACCCTGTCCATCTCATTCCCTATTACGCTCTTTTTAACGTTTGACTATTCTCTCAAAAGTCCGACGTTATTCAATTTTGTAGGTAGAGGAGATTAAACACAAAAATATATTTTCAACATATTTTGCTTAGATTTTATTTCGACCATTGTTTTTTTTTTTTTTTTTTTTTTTTTTTTTTGTAATGTGCATTATTTTCTTAACTGATATATCAGCTAGAATGAAAACCACTTACGAAATAATATTCGCAAGATCAGCTATAGTGTGTAAAAATTCAATAAGTAAAATCTTCCATTTTATATAATTGAAATCTTTTAAAAAATTTTACGATGGAATGAACTCACAAAATATATTTTTTATTACAAAGAATAAATGGAATTATCAACATGTACTTTTCTATAATATGATTCTTGAAATATCTAAGTATCGTAGAAAAAGAATTTTAAATTCGATTATCATTACTGAATTTTCTCAGGCGAAAAAGAAAATTAGGTAACGTGTACTGACAAAATTGCTACGATATCCATAATGTCAATGTGATGCTTTGAAATCTTTATATTATACGTATGCATGTGTTATTGAATATAGGGGATATATGGTAGGAGATATATAGTAGATATATTTTAGGAGATATAGGAGATATCTTGTGACATATCTGCGATTAAATCGGGTTCAAGTACAATAAATCTTAGGATTAAAAACATATATCATGTTGTATGTAAGTACAATGCTAAACTTACAGCAAAACATCGTAATATAAATATCACAGAATTACGCCCTAGACCTCGATTTCTATTCATCGGAGATACCTATATATATGTAAAATGTGTGTGTATGTGGGGGGAATCTATGCATCTGTATCGCTATAAGGGAATATGAGATATTGATTGGCGTTTTAATTTATTTTTGTAGTTAGGCTTTAGAAGGGAAACTGGATGGAGTAACAGAGGAATACAGAGAGTAAATTAATATAGGGGGAACGATGAGTACACATACCAAGGTTGGTGGAAAGCACAGTGAAATGGAATGCCTTACACACACGGAGTGAGAAAAAAGTTCTAGAGGCGGAGGAGCACAGGAAATATATAACAGAGTAGTATTGCGAAAAGATATATAAATGAGAAAGTTAATCTATGTAATGTATTCTTTAAAATATTACTAAATTTATCATTTCCTACAAGCATCAGGAAATCTTTTTTAACTGTTCAATAGCAATATTGTAAGTATAGTGTATTCCGTGATTTTACACATCCAAAACCATACACAATATATATATATATA
>NC_068987.1:52435849-52437132 GCF_001194135.2 Octopus bimaculoides | reverse complement strand
ATATATACATGTGTGTGTGTGTGTATAAGAGAGAGAGAGAGAGAACTAGACAGATAGATAGGGATACATAAATACATACATACATAATACATACAAACGCACACCGACATATATCTATGTATGTGTATATAAACATGTACCCATGCACACACATACAATCACACAGACACACAGACACATACACACACATGTGTACACACACGCGCGCACACACACACACACACACACATTTCCTAATACTTTTTTTAATTCTGGAATTGAAAGGATACTCAGTTTCACATATCACTGAAGGACAAATATGACGATTTGAGTGTAATTGATTATTACTATGGAAATTGCCCATACTTGTCTGTACTGACTACGTTGTCAGTATGATAGCTTTTAATAATTTAATATTTAATGTTAGAAATAACTTAAATGAATAAAACTCGCTGTTTATTATCATGAACCATGTATACAGTATCCATCTCTCTTTTATCTGAAATGATAGTAGACCAGTATTTTCATATTCTTTGTCCAAAAGTATTTTATTTTCAAAATCTTCACCAGATTTTACTGTTTCCATCATTAGAAAATAGTGTACGGATTTAAGGGCATCAATTTATAAAATTCTGTTTTTATAAATATTAATTTCTTTTGGTAAAAGAAAGACTCCCTTATTATTTTGTATTCAACTTTGTTTTATGAATAAAATAGACAGATGGTGTATATCGATTGATTTAACGTAGCAATGCTCTCTTACGGCTGAAGTATCTCTTTCTATACCTACTGTTTATAACATATAATAATACATAGAGAAAGATGTCTTCAGCAGCAATCAAGTAACATCTGTTTAGGTGTTTGCTCCGTTTTCGGTTAACCACCACAGATATTAATATCGTAAATCTATTCAATGATACTGCATCAGGTTGTATATAACAAAAGGAAAATATGCACTTTGTTTCCTTCGAAAGAAGTAGTTACAATAATAGAATGTATTTATATACAAGAATTGCGCAATTCTGAAATGTATATGCTGTACAAGAGCAAAGATCATTTATATACACATATCTCTCAGTTTATGGACATTTGAAGAGGAGAGAAGTTTTATAATTCTAGATAAATAAATAATGCATTATGTCACTTTAATTATAATCTTAGTTCTTCTTTGAGAGGCTAAGGATATATGTTTGTGTGAGTGTATGTGTGTATGTATGTGTGTGTGCGTGTGGAATTTTTTCTTCATTCCATAAAAAAGCGATAAATTACAGAACTCAGTAAAAAGAGTTAAGAAATATCGTTAA
>NC_068987.1:52428432-52434739 GCF_001194135.2 Octopus bimaculoides | reverse complement strand
ATATATATATATATATATATATATAGTAAAGTATTTTTGCCAGCTTAAAGTAGCACTCCTGGTTAAGACGGTGTTACAACTTTTTTTTAGACACAGGAAAATATATTTTCCTGCTAGTTATCGACGCACAACTGCGTCCTTATACCTCGAACAAAGGAGCTGATATCTCCACTCAGCCTTAAACAGTACCTGCAGACCAATGGTTTCTAGGTTATTTGTCTTCATCGGCACAGGATAACTATTGGCTAGTGGTGGGAACTTTAGGACTTGCACAAGGTATATAGTTTTAAAGTGACATACATTCACTGATCTCGTAAGGAGAAAAACAATTAATTGTAAATTTCTGAGCGAGAAATGAGTTGTACTAGTACTACGGAGTGAAATTTATTTGACAATGTAAAGTGGCAGTCCTGATTAGGACGTTGGTACTAACTTTTTTAGCCCCAGAAAAAGCATTTTTTCCAGCTGGGCATTGGCGCACAACTGTGTCCTTATACGAAAAGGGAGTTAATATCCCTACTCAAACGTAAGCTGCACATGCGGACCAATGGGTTCTGGATCCTTTCCATTCATCTGTACAGGATAACCGTTGGCTAGAAGTGGCCACATTAGGGCTTGCTCGAGGTATATAAATATAAAGTGATACACAGTCACTGATCTCGTGAGGAGAAAAACAGGTACATTTAAATCACTGAGCGAGAAATAAGTTTTCAATATCTGAGCGGGAAATAAGTAGTAACAGTACTACACTTTATGTTGGCAAATGGACTTTACTCTGCAGTACTGTTACTATATATTTCTCGTTCAGAGATTTAGAACTAATTGTTTTTCTCATATATATATATATATATATATATCTGTGCGGGGGGGGTCGTGTATGTGTGTGTATGTGTGTATGTATGTATATGTATGTATGTGTGTATGCATACGTACATGTCTATGTAATTTTTTTTTCTCTCGTAGCTATCTGCTCTTTGTAATTGTGCATCTCAGCTTTGGTTAGATGATTTTATTTTTGCACTATTTAATTCCTTGCTTTTGAAGGAAGGGACGGCTACCATATTTTCATTAACATGTCACTCTATATTTGTTTAATATCCTTTTTCTAACAAATCATATTCTCTTTGCCTGACTACCTGCTGAAAACTTTTATTCACTTCTTTACTTCCAGAGTTTATACTTAAGAAAATATAATCGTTTGCTTTGATAGTGCTCTCGCATTAATTTATAGAATGTACTCTCATTTTCATCGTGCTACTTTAGATTTATGTTAGGCCTCTAGTTAATTGGGTCCTCTCTCAAACTGATTGATGTCCCTTGCTTAATGCGCTGTCGAATACATTTTCAATGGCTTTATATTTACTCAAGATACTGTTCAACTAGCCTTACCGATGTTATTGATAATATTAAGGTCAGCCATTCCACTGATTGATGTCAGTATTTTTGTTATTTAACTTTTCTTCTTCGTCGAATCTCATTTGCAGACCTTCTTTATCATTGATATAGTGCATTGTTCGTAACCTTTGTTATACTGTTATGACTGTACTTGACAATAGTTATTCTATTGATTGTTCTGAGTTTCTCATAAATAGCTCATCTTTAAATAATATTGTTTGTTTCTTAAATTCTTTAGGCTTTTTTTCCTCAAGCAAGACTGTGAATAGCGTCCGATAGCAAATAATAATAATAATAATAATAATAATAATAATAATAATAATAATAATAATAATAATAATAATAATAATAATAATAATAGTAATAATAATAATTATTATTATTATTATTATCCATTGGAAATGGATAAATTGATGAAGATAGAAATGAGAGAAAAATTTTAGGTGGAGTACTTGCGCAGACTGAGTCTGATACTTAAGTCGAAATTAAACGGACGGAATAAGAATTAAGCTATCAACACCTGGGCGCTTTCACTACTTATATATGGAACAGGAGTAATCGCATAGACAGTAGGACGAATTAAACAGCTTAGGCAGAAAGACGAGGAAGTTGCTGACTAGATATGGGATATTCCACCCTAAACGTGACACAGGCAGACTGTATGTACCAAGAAAAAGAGAGGAACAAGACAGATTGGATGAGAGCATAGCACTAGAGTAGAAGAAAACAACATAACATGGTTTGTAGAAAATACCACAGTGCCACTATTACTGGAAGTATGAAGGTTAGGCGTGTGTAGGATGGAAGATTGCAAAGATAATGGACTGCACAAGCACTTGAGAATGAATGAAACGGAAAATAGGTGGATAAAGAAAAGAAAGCATGGGCAATTTTCTAAAGATGTTAAAGATAATACAGACAGCGGAAACGGAGGCTCTAACATGTACTGCCCAAGAGCAAGCATTAGGAACGAATTACATGAAATACAAAATGGTAAAACCGTATGGCATATTACCAGTCATTGTACACCACTACACCAAAAAGAATCTAAGACGCATCATGACAATGTAGAATGGATTGTCCATTGGACACTTTGCAACAAGTATGTACTTGGCAGAACAAAAACGTAGTACGAACAGAAACACAAAGGTAACATCGAAAATTGAAATGCGAAGATATTATGGAATTTTATGATTCAGTGCGATCATAAGGCAGAGAATAGGAAACCAGCCATAGTGTTAATTGAGAAAGAAAGCAAACGATGCTGGATCATAGATATAGCATGCCCAGCTGACAAGAAGGTATGCAATAAGGAAGAAAGAAAAATCTATAGATATGACAGGTTAGCTTGAGAGGTTAAGTAGTTGTGATCACTGAAAAATGCAGTAACAGTACCAATGATTGTCGGAGCCCTGGGAACAGTCAGCAAAAATCTGGAGAAGTACATGGAAAAAAAGAGGGGCTGCAATAAGGGGGGAGCACTTGCAGAAAACGGCACTGCTTGGAACCACTCGAATACTCCGGATGGCGCTCGAATAATAAGGGTGTTACCTTAGTTCACTGGTAGTGAACAGCCAGCGCCGTAGTACATTTCCAGTGTTCGAAGCTGCGCAATGACAATAATAATGATGATGATGAGGAGAAGAAGAAGAAGAGGAAGAAGAAGAAGAAGAAGAAGAAGAAGAAGAAGAAGAAGAAGAAGAAGAAGAAGAAGAAGAAGAAGAAGAAGAAGAAGAAGAAGAAGAAGAAGAAGAAGAAGAAGAAGAAGAAGAAGAAGAAGAAGAAGAAGAAGAAGAAGAAGAAGAAGATGATGATGATGATGATGCTTTTTACTAAGTTTTGGGAAAGGAGTTTAATCAATCAAATCGATGTCATTGCTCATCTAGTACTTAATTTATGTACTCCGGAAAGATGAAAGACATAGTCGATGTCGGTGGCATTTGCACATAATAATAATAATTAGAATAAAAAATTAGAATACGAATCAGAATAAGAATAAGAATAAATGACTTGATGCATTACCAGGGACTGGCTCCCATGGCTTCTAATCTTAACTGATTGGAAGTGTTTTCATATACATATTTTTCTTGGCGTAACGTTTGCGTTACTGAAAATATTCTGCTCAATGCCACAGGTTTGCTTATCAGTTGTCTGACATTTACGAGTTTAACATGTCCTTTGGTGGCTGACAATATGTGAAACCCTGACCACGAGCAGAAGTAGTAGGGGACCATCATAGCTATGTGATGAGAGGAATTCTTACGGGTTGAATAATTAACCACTGGAAACATGAATGTTTCTTTCGACATGCTGAAACAACCCTCATTCAAGGACCTTTTCAGTGGGATGAGTTACTCCACCAGAGGAAAATTCTAACTGGGCCCACTTGCAACGTCATGCACATATGAGCATCTTGCTATGATGTCATTATGTGCACATATAGTTGTAATGCATGTGCCTAGTGTACCCTTATCACGATGAGTACGTTGGGCTTTGTGTATTAGTACCCGAGTGTCACCTTGATGGCATGATCTGCTCTCTCTCACTCAATAATAATAATAATAATAATAATAATAATAATAATAATAATAATAATAATGACGATGATGATGATGATGATGATGATGATGATGATGAGATTGAAACTATAGACCACCTAATCTCAGGGTGTAGAGTCTTAGCACCTGTATAATATAAAGCAAGACATGACAGAGTCGGTCAGTATAAACAGTATTTACACTAAAAGCTAATAAACAGGATATTATTATAAAGGATCAGACAAAGAATATGTTTATTAATTGACATGAGTATTCCTTGCGATCATAATATAGCGGCGAAAGAATTTGATAAGATCAGTAAATATAAAGACTTGATAATAGAAATTGAAAATATGTGGTACCTCAAGGCGACTACCGTGCCAGTGATTGTAAGATCTCTAGGAATGATAAAAAAAAAGTACTGAAACCTATTTGAAAATGATACCAGGCTTACCATCCCTACAGGAAGTGCAAAAAATCGCGTTAACTGGAAAGACACATGTACTGAGAAGAGTAGTATCACTGTGAAAACAACATCAATTCATGAATTTATTTATTTATTAATTTTTTTAAATACATATTTTACCTGTGAATTTGCGTGTGTAAACTGGGAATGCATACAATGAGCTTCTCTGCCCTAGGCGTACGAAGAACGCTCGGCGAGAAATGGAAGAAAATTTGAAGAAAGAAGAAAAAAGAAACATAATAATAATAATATACATCAAGCATATTCACTTTATTTTATTTTACAGTGTAGAATATATCTCTAGGTATATGTCAAATTGCCTAGGGGCCTTGTGCCACTGTAATAATTCCTTCTACACCTTTACTGTTGTTTGCGTATTTGTTTTATCAGAATTAATTATCTAAGTTTCCTGCAAATCTAAAGAAACGCATTGTTATTCTATGTATTGTTTACCCGTCTCCCACTTGTCTAACTATTACTTTTCAGTATTTTATCATTTTAAAGTAGAGCAATTTCAAATTTCCACCGCCTCGTGAGTTACTAAATATTTGTTCTTCAAATGATTCAAATTTAGCATTCTGTGAAATTCTATCAAATACATAAGCTGTGGTTGTTAGATTTACTAAAGTGAGCAACTCTTTTCTTACATATTGCAATTGGTAGACACGTATTTCTGAACTGTATATTGCTCGAGGTTAGATAAGCAACGTGAAAATGGAATTAGAGAATAACAACACAAAATATAAATACGAGAGAAAATGTAAGACGTGTTTTAAAACTCAGAAGTTCCAGGTGATATCTTTATTTTCTCCTTCTTTCTGAACTATCTTTGCCTGCCTGCGACATAATTTTATGCCAGCATTCAAATTTCTGTATATATATATGTTAAAATATTTTCGTTATGAGTCTCCCATTAGGCCAAGTAGAAGAGAAAGAAACAACGTATGCATGTATGGCAGGAAAGACAAGGACAAATTCTAGATAGCAAGACTAACAGTTTCCGAAAGATTTTCCATCTGAGATTTCTATACTGATAATCTATGTATTCCTATTTATTCAAAATTCAGAAACTCAGAGTTTTCTGTTTATAATCACTTCATGCAGTATAAACCAGCTTGTGTTTCTACACGCATATGTCTAATATTGCCCCTTATAGCTAGATGAACACCATGTGAGTATCTCTTATTCTATAAGGAAAATATTTTTCTATCGAAGTAGCAATTGACCTGAATACTCCAGTATCCCCAGCTGACGTAATTGTGCCTGAATCTTTTACCAAAATGAGTTCTATAATCTGGATTTCTTCACCAGTATGTTATTACTGTTCAGTGGAGCATTACGTTCTTTGCCAAAATTCAGTTTAATAGCTCACAGAATTAACACTATTCACCTCATTGCCTTCTTCAACAGCGATAGAATAACGACATCTAACTTATAAATTGAGAAGTTGCAGTGTTAGTATGGAGGCCTGATCTCTAAAAAACCGACGCTTTCCCGAGAAACTTTAACCATCTATTATAGTAAAAAATTATCCTTTGACAATAATAACTGTAATCAATCTGCGTCCACCACCATCCTCTAACTAACACCACCCTCTCAAATTCCTCCCACAAAATTAATCAAATATTAACTTGTTTATCATCAGCCGGTCATATAGATGAATGCATTGTAAATGCTTTTCAACCCCTTTTCCATATGTAAGTCAAGCTCGTCAATTCCATACCGCACGATAGGAAATGATTGCGGGCTCACGTTCAGCAGCTTCACTATCTTTTATAATCTTCTAGTTACCCTAGTATTGAGAATGATCACTTTATTATCTCTTGGCACTTTTAGTTACACTAAGTGACGATTGAATATGTGTGTGTGTTTTTGCACGTCTGTGTGTGCATATATATATATATATATA
>NC_068987.1:52427866-52428347 GCF_001194135.2 Octopus bimaculoides | reverse complement strand
TATATATTTATTCATCTTTATGTATGTATAAAAATATTGTTAGATGGTTAAAATTTAATTTGCAAAACATTCGGGACTGTGTTCGATCTTACTGTGCAGCGATCCAATCAAGTGTACTCTAT
This sequence comes from Octopus bimaculoides, assembly GCF_001194135.2. Classification (NCBI taxonomy): domain Eukaryota; kingdom Metazoa; phylum Mollusca; class Cephalopoda; order Octopoda; family Octopodidae; genus Octopus; species Octopus bimaculoides. The sequence goes on along the minus strand of NC_068987.1, from coordinate 52,428,225 downwards.
AATTAACTTGGTTAGGACGGAAAAAATTCAGGCGACTGTCATATAAGTAAATATTCATACACATAAATATACATACATTCACACAAACGCACATATGCGCAATTGTACTTACATATTTACGTAAGAGCCTACTGCGTCTGTAACAATCTAAGATAGTGTAAACATATTATAAGTAGCTCAAGTGAACTGTATAACGCTGTAACGCTATAAGTAAAGGTCGATAACAAATGCGATCCCGACCTCTTCACAAGGAATTAGATACTCTGAAAATCGTCGCCCTGAAGACCACAATCTATTGTTTGAAACCTGTGAAAGTGGAAATATACATATATATACATACACATGTATATGTATATATA
>NC_068987.1:52426214-52427630 GCF_001194135.2 Octopus bimaculoides | reverse complement strand
ATATATATATTATCACATTATACAGAGAGAGAGAGAGAGAGAGAGAGAGAGGGAGAGAGTCATTTTGTGTGACTGTATGTCCGTGTGTCATTCTGTGTAAACAATGACTGTACACACCGTCAAAAGATTTGATGATTGCATTTAGAATGAGAGAGATATTATTAGAAGTATATTCCCCCCCCCTCCCTTAAGATGCTCACTACATTGCAGATTCAGCAGAATTGGCTACACCTGTGACCAGAGCAGTTCAAGAATTGTGACATCTCCCTTTCTGAAGTTTAACTTCTATTTCTTTGCAACAGTTCTTACTCATAATGAGTTCCTTTTGTAACTGAATCAATATAAATCGAAGACGACGTTTGCTCTTCTACTTCAGGAGTATTGATTTGTAAACATACTGATGTGGATTTTCATATTAAGTCGTAAAACTCTGAATAACTGCGATTCCTTACAAACCAGTTGAAAAATATATTACCAATAAGTTTTTAAGGCTATATTCTACTTCTTAATCCCATCTGTTCATAATTCTCTTTGGAATTCACTCACAAAGCTATGCATACCTGTATATATATTTCCACTCCATCTAATGCATCACCCTTCACCTTTATGAAAACTCTTTTCCTCTCCTTGCTTCACTAAATTAAGTCCTACAAAGATTATTTTTGCTTGATAGCCATTCTTCAACAGGCTCTTTTGTGGTACATTACCTAAGTAATTTCATATGGAAATTTAGATAATCTCGTATGTTATAGCAAGGCAATAATCCTCATGTTCGGAGGAAATATCATTTACGTTAACATGGAGGACGGAGAATTAAAGGTTATTTGTTACTATAAAACACAATAAAGAAATCTATATGGCATGATTGTTAATCTGATGAAATGCTCTTATTAAGAAAGTGATATTAAAAAGATGAACAACAATTTTAACAGGAATGATTAGGAGAGACATATATGTAACAGTTGGGAATGTTTGACAGTATGTGCATAGAAACTGCAATAACGTCAAAGAAAAGTGTGGACGAATGTTCATTGCCAAAAGGCAAATTATTCTTCCCTTATGTAGGATGTTCGTGCATGTTACCTGATTATCCATCATGTACTGTTTCCATTATATATTTGTACACCATTCTTTTCACTTTTTAAATATGGATTTAACTTTACTGTTTGTCATAAACGCCAAAATCCATCGCTGACACAAGGAAGAAAACTAAGAATTGTTTATATGTTGCCTCCCCTAATCGGAGTATTTATTTCGAAGTACTGCAATCTAAAGTAAGCTCGTAAATTCTCATTGAAAATAACGAACACTATCAGTAATCCCAAGTGTATTACGATAAATCCACAAATTATGTATCCATATGTGTGTATATATATATATATATATATACATACATACATATATATATATATATAT
>NC_068987.1:52423573-52424061 GCF_001194135.2 Octopus bimaculoides | reverse complement strand
TATATATATATATATATATATATATATATATATATTGTTGAAAGGTAGACAGAGTGAGAGATAGAAATATGCATACATACCTACATACATATATTAGTGCCTGTGTCTATAAATAGAGAGACATGGGAAGAATATTGCCACACATATAATATAGTGTTTACATATAACGTTTATGCATCACATATGTGAAGCCGTAAATGTTATAATTGCATTTGAAATATTTCAAGAGAAGTAATCTCCAGAAATATTGAAAATAATGACGAAATTGCGAACAGCCTACACTTCTTGGAGATTTAGCATGTTTGACATTTAAATTATTATTTGGTTTCCTAAACTGTTTGTGAGTTTTCGAAAAGATTGTATTTTAAAATTTACTCGTCTGTTTAAGATATACATTTATATATGTATATATACACACGCGTACACGCACACTCAAAACCACACATATATCTATCTATTTGTCCATCTATATATATATATATATATAT
>NC_068987.1:52418566-52423051 GCF_001194135.2 Octopus bimaculoides | reverse complement strand
GCCGGGAGAAACGCTAGCATGCCGGGAGAAACGCTAGCATGCCGGGAGAAACGCTAGCATGCCGGGAGAAATGCTTAGCGGTATTTCGTCTCTCCGCGTTCTGATTTCAAATTCCGCCGGGGTCGACTTTGCTTTTCATCCTTTCGGGGGTCGATAAATTAGGTACCAGTTACGCACTGGGGTGAATGTAATCGACTTGATAGCGGGAGGAGATAAAATTGCGAGTTGTATTCCGTCATTACTACAACCTATACGACTGGATGCCAGGACAATGTATCAGGTACAGACTCCACTTATGCGGATACGATAACAGTGATTTGAAGTAGTTTGTTATATTTCACGCGAGTTCAACATGTTGTTACCGTACAACGCTACTTAGCCTAAATCGAAATAAATATACTCCAGTTGGACGAGTGAACACTACACACATCCAGGTTAGATCAGACATGGAAAAGAAGTGCTAGGGCATATCATAAAAAACATACTTACATCAAAGTATTTATACGTATATGCATATAAAGAAACAAGTCTTGTTATAAATACATCTTTAGTACGTTTTCATTAACATACGATGAAAATTAAATAATTTGAAGAAAAGGGAAACTTGTAATGAACCCTAACAATATTCCAAATTGTGGGGATCATTCGTGAGCGACGAGATAGTATGAATAAATTTCTTATGAGCAATCTCCAATGTTTTGTATTGCTTTCTGCATATGTTACGTGTAAGGCTTCAACATGGATCTCATAACAAATTATCAACTGCAATACAGAACAGAAATACACGTTGGAGTCGTAATACTCATTATTTGTTACCCAACACTAGGTTTAAGCTGTAGAGTTCGAGCATAATGTAATACGATGTAAGATAACGTAATATAATACAATATAGTATAATATAATATATATGTGTATGTGTGTGTGTGCGTGTGTGTGCGCACATGTGTGTGTATGAATTTATATATGAATACACATGCATATAATATATACATATATATATATATACATGTATGTATACACATACATACAGATGTATACATACATGCATACATACATACACACATACATACATACAAACATACATACACACATACATACATACATACATACATACACACATACATACATAAGTACATTGCACAAAAAGTAGAAAGACTTTGCTTCACGGTAAGAGTGTAAACGAAACTGACGCGGATTATCGAAATCCAATCTATTAGTAGTACAGTGAAGAGCTATAAGGCATTCCAAAAATTCTCCATGTGAGAGTTTTATGTGAATAGATGTACACACATGGTTGTATGCATCGACAGTTCAACCAAAGCACCAGCTTGTTCACATATTCAGAAACACCGGGAACTCCCTTAACTCAAATGTCTTGTTGCTTTGTTAACAACCGGCTTGAACACTCTCAAAATAAAGTTTACTTAAACTCATGGAAAAATTCTACATCCATACAAAAATACATACAGCGATAAAGATATATTCTTTCCTACTCTAGACACAAGGCCCGAAATTTTTGGGAAGGGAGCCAGTCGATTTGGTGGAATCCAGTACGCAGCTGTTACTTAATTTATCGACCCCGAAAGGATGAAAAGCAAAGTCAACCTCATAGGAATTTGAAATCAGAACGTAAAGACAGACGAAATACCGGTAAGCATTTCGCCTGGTGTGGCTAAGGTTTCTGCTAGCTCACCGCCGTAGATATATAGATATATTGACATTGTTGTAGATAAATAAATGTTTACATTCCAAGATGAGTCTATGTTTGCTTTTACAATACAACTTCAGTTTGTATAAAATACTGTCGTCTTTCATTGATTTCATGTGCGTACCGCCTTTTGTTATCCTCCGATAGTCAACATAAAAGTATCCTTTTATCTAAGACTGTAGTGTCTGTAAAGGTGTTGATCATATGTGCGTGGGGGGTTACATGCGTGTGTATGCTAATGGCGGTTGGACTGATTCCTATGTTAGTCCGAGAGACATTTATCCGAATCTTGCAATGCTAGTGAACAGTTGAATCGAGTGAGGGGAAAAAATTGAGAGATTATTTCTCTGTAGGCGTACTAAGTAATTAAAATGCATCACCGAAGAAAGTCACGCGAAATAATATTCTATTTTCTTATATGAAATACATTCAGGTATATTTTCTCGTGACCAGAATCATGACAGGGCATGTCTTTCAGTTAACTATTATCAAAATATTAACAGGTCATGTCAAACATGCACTTCTGTGGATGTACTGAAATCAAAGTCCAAATCTTTGAAATAAACCAAACATATCATGCAATATAACAATGTTGCCTGCAGAAACTCAATAATCATGTACATTTATAATAAAAATATTTTAACATAGATGTTATATGTTTATAATGAGCGTGCATTGGCATATATGTATATTATGCGTGTATTTGTATACGAGGGTGTGCATGTGCATGCGTGCGTATATATATATATATATATATATATATATATATATATATATAGAGAGAGAGAGAGAGAGAGAGAGAGAGGGAGAGAGAGAGATACAGAGAAAGATAGAGAGAGAAACATACACACATGCATATATAAATACACGTTTCATATAAGGCATTTCCATAGAAAACACGACATCTCGTGTAGCTCTATAATAATTAGGGTTAGGGTTACACATAGATACATGGAAGCCTTAGAAATGAAACATCATGACTTTGTGTTTGGATGTGTTGTATTTGGCTACAGTGCATTCACAACTCTGCAGGTTTAGCCAATAACAGAGTTTATATTTCACCTAATATTTACATACAGAAGCTCCATTTTACTCACAGTTGTGCATCTGAGTATCGCACTATCGGTCTACGGCCTTTTCACTCTGTCGACCCCAGCATATCCATGTCCTATTTACAGCACTGGACATTATATGCTGCTATCATTCTCTTGATTTTGGAGTTTCTTTCAAATGTGGTCCCGATCATTATGCTATATCTTCTTCCCATCCAACTAGAGGTCTTTCGAGTTTATATCTTTCGATTTCATCGATAGCGCTTGACAACAGAATGCTTAATCTGTTGTCTGTGGGTGTTGTCTTGTGCTTGGGTGAGTTAAAAATCTGCTACCGGTATTTTGGGATTAGAAGGTTTACTCCAATCTTTTCCTGAATTACTTCGTTTCTGATATGCTCCGGAGGCGGTATAGCAACTATTGATCTGTTCGTAGCTCTGTGTGTCAGAGCCATCCACTGTACTTCTTTGTGTATACTAGCACATGTTTCATTCGAATAGTACAGCTGAAAATGCATGTGCATCACAAACTTTTAAATATCAACGTCCTACCTCTGTTCATGCATGCAAGTGAGATATGAATTACAACGAAGGATGCACACACACACACACACACACACAAGCAAACAAGCACAAATATATGCAGAGAGAGAGAGAGAGAGAGAGAGAAAGAGAAAGAGAGAGAGAAAGAGAAAGAGAAAGAGAAAGAGAGAGAGAGAAAGAGAAAGAGAAAGAGAAAGAGAAAGAGAGAGAGAGAAAGAGAGATAAAGAGAAAGGGAGAGAGAGAAAGAGATAGAGAGAAGGAGAAAGAGAGAGAGAGAAAGAGAAAGAGAGAGTGAGAAAGAGAAAGAGAAAGAGAGAGAGAGAAAGAGAAAGAGAGAGAGAGAAAGAGAGAGAGAGAATAAGAGAGCAAGAGACAGGGTGAGAGAAAGGGAGTCTTGTGTGAACATGTATTATAAAGTATATATGCATAGGTATATATACGAATACATATTTACGAGTACGAGTTCTATATTTAAGAGATGAGGAATAATGTACATTATTTACATTATTTACAATTGATGGATATTTGTCCTCATCTTGTTTGTTGTTAACACAATGTTTCGGGTGATATACTCTCCAGCCTTCAACAGATGTCTTGGGGAAATTTTGAACCTGGGTTCTCAACCCTGAGGTATTTTTGGATGTTGTTGTTGTTATTATTATTATTATTATTATTAGTATTATTATTATTATTATTATTATTATTATTATTATTAATGTAAATAATGTAAATAATGTACGAATATATACTTTTTGACTTTTATTACTTCTAACATAGTTCAGTAATTTGAATACAGCCATACTGGAGCACAGCCTTAAATGTTTTAGTTGCATGGATCAGCACTAGTACTTGCTTTTAACCTGGTAGATATTATATTGATCTCTTAGGCTGAAGAGCTATGTTACGAAGACAGAAAGGAAACTAACACCGATTGTCAAGCTGTGATCAGAGACAAACATAAAGACCCGCATAGAAAGAAGTGAACGAATACATTATTATATAGACAAATACATGAATATATATACATGCACCCACATACATACATACATACATACATATCAATATCTATCTATCTATCTATCTATCTATCTATCTGTATATCTATCTATATATCTGTCTATCTATCTATCTATCAATCTATCTATCTATCTATCCACACACACATATAAATATATATATATA
>NC_068987.1:52415126-52418384 GCF_001194135.2 Octopus bimaculoides | reverse complement strand
TATATATATATATATATATATATATATGCGTATGTGAGCATATATATGTATGCATGCACGTATGTATGTATGTATGGATGGATGGATGGATGGATGGATGGATGGGTGGATGGATGGATGGATCTCTGCGTATGTGAGGATATGCTTTGTTTGCCTGTGTGTGTCTGTAATTTGTTGCTTATGTGTCGTATGTAGACATATTTGTTGGAGGAAGTGATGCATGTGTTATGAAAATGATTAGCTTTATATAGGCGTAGAAATTAATCAAATCCGTTAAGATTAAAATGAATGTATCCCTTCCTCAAACTTCCATAGGATGAATAAAATATTCATAACAATACGAAACAACATTGCTCCAGCATGTAAATTATTAAGTATTTGTTTTTATTTTAAGAAGACTTACGCGTTCCAGGAAAATATATTTGCATACAAAATGTTCTTACCTGCAAAACAGAATAAAATTATTGTTATAATATCAGTTACAAAATATTGTTTATCTACAAAAATAAAAAGAAGAAGTTAGTAATATCAGGTTAAACTAAGGCAGCGAGCTGCTCGTATCATTGGCACGCCGGATAAAGTGCTTACCGGGTGAGTACTTTGCGGTAAGCACTTTGCGTTCAAATACTTACCGGTAAGAACTTTGCGTTCAAATACCCCGCATAACGATTTTGTGTTCCATGATTTAGGGATCGATAAAATAACTACCGGTTGAGCATTGGTGTCGATGTAATCGACCAGCTACTTCCCCCAAAATTTCAGGCCTTGTGCCTATGGGAGAAATAAATATCTGCTTACGCTATTCTTTAGGAAGTCAGCTATTGAGAAGGGATAAGGAGTGGGGAAAAAGAAGCACGTGATTTTGTGGAAAGGTGTATTGGCTATTGCTGGGTTCCAAACATCGGGTTATCCCAAAGGAAGTGTAGTTTCATACGAGTAGCAATTGTGTATGAACTGATTACGAACGTATGTGCGCGTGCGAACCCATATTTCGGTGAAATGTACAAGCACTATAAACTGGAATGTGACTGTGCTTGCTTGAGTATGTAATTTGATTGAGAATTTACCACCATTCCATTTAAACATATTTAGGCATATATAGAGATACGTACATTCTTACATACATACATACATACATACACATATACATACGTATGTGTGTGTGTTTACCTCTCGCTCAGAGATTTAATATAGCTTATTTCTCCTTTTTCGAGATTAACGACGGTTTGTCGCTAGAAAAAAGTGTAAAGTATTTTGCGAGTGAAACGAGTTTTCATCACTACCTGGTAATTGTTGGATATTTTTAGCTGCTGCCTTCGTGAGTTCGTGTTGCAGTAATTATAATGTTATACTTCTACTGTTTTTGTATTCTTATTCCGTTGAATTGTTTTTGAACCAGTGAAATTTGAATCCCGGTTGTTTTGTTAACAGTTACTTTAAACCTGCGGGGCAGAAAATTATGCTATGTTGGAGAACTGTGAACTTTAACTTTTACCCTTTTCTGTTAAAGAATTATTTTTTGTGAAAGACAAATTTTTGGGAAAAATGTTTTGTCAATATTTTTGAAAATTTGTGTGATCTGTTAAAGAAATTTTTGTATTTAATATGGAATTTGACTTAGAGTCAAAGGCGAAAGAAAACGAAAAAGAAAGTGCAAAATATTTCAGTAGGAAAGATCATCTTTTTCAGCTGTCGTTGGTGGCAACATGGTGAATTTGATTGTACCTATGGCGGAATTATTTAAATGCCGGAATATGATTAAGAAAACATGGAATGATACGAATTTGCTCCCGCCCCAAGATATACTACAGCATATAGCTGCTAAGACTGTGGTCTATAAGACGTACAGTCTTAATGAGGAAAGAGTGCCTATCAAAAATGAAATAATTCAGAAGTGCATGCAATATCCATCTGGAATACAATTTTTAAAAAAACGTTGGGCACGCTACAGTGGAGCGCATCTTATTGTACGGGACGAGAGCACAGCAAAACAACTGTCGACATTAACACTGAGAAACGACGAAATAATTCCCCTGCCAAATTATCTAGGCAGGAGAACGGCGAATATTAAAGTTGAGGATATTCTGGTTCGTTTGGACGCGATGTGGTTTGCAGCAACTGTATCATACATAGAAGAAAAAATGTCAATACTACAAGAACAGAAAAAAAGAGGCAGAAATTTGGAAAAGCCAGTCACTTGAAATGGTATCCAAATCAGCCCGAAATACTTGAAGTTCTTCCCGATAGGGTGTTCATAGGGGAGGAGCTGAGCGTAAGAGTGAGCGTTGAGGGACGTAGTCCACGCTGTTTTAACTGCGGCGAAAAAGCAACATCTGCTCAGAATGTAAAGAGAAAAGGAGCACACCCCCTCTTTAACAAAAACCTAAAGACACAGAAGGAAAAGGAAAACAACCAAAAAGAGCAACAAATGAGCCCAAAGAAAGCTAACCAACAAGGCAAGAAACACCAACCACAGAAGAAGAAATAGGATTTACATTAGTGAAGTCTCAAAAAACAAAGAGGGTCTCAATCCCAGACTCACATCCATACACAAAAACACCTAAAGCAACCACAGACATACAAGAAAATACTCCCCACACCATCCCCTGTTGAAACTCGTCTCCAAAACTCACCCCAAACTACAATGCAAAATTGTATCATTTAAAGACAGCAACGAAACTTTGTCACGAATAATACGTGCACCCCATAAAGCACACATGTACAAAGTGAGTCAAAACTTGCCACCTCACATTTAGATAGCTAGGATGGAGCCGAGTTTCTTCAATAAACTAACACAAAGGTATAAAGAAGATATAAAATACGTAAGCACAGAGTTGGCTGGCAGAAGCTTCATTGTGAGTCCAGTGGCTACACCAAGTTAGAAGGAAGATGTGGGGGGAAGCTGAATTCCTGCAGCCCTCCCCCAAATCACAATGTAAGAACGAATTTCTAAGTTAGGGTGGATAAATGTTGAAATGGGTCGAAATGGAAACAAACTTGTATCCTAGACAACCTTAGATCACTAGAAATTGATATATGTGTTGTAAAAACGAGAATGAAAGGAGCCATGACGGGAACCTTTATCTCTGGCCCTGGTTTGCTGTACTACTTCAGATATTATCTGAAGAGCAAGATAAGGCTGGAGAAGGGATGCTTATTGCAAAGCAATTACGGGAAAAGATAGAAGGATGTGGCAAGGAAGTTGGGTATGGATATACTAAATATACACACATATATATATATATATATATATATATA
>NC_068987.1:52411942-52414560 GCF_001194135.2 Octopus bimaculoides | reverse complement strand
CGCTAGTTATGTGTGTGCGTGTGTGTGTTTGTGCGTGTGTGTGTCTGTGTGCGTCTGTGACTATGTGTATACATACATGCATATATATATATATATATATATATATATATATACTTCAGATTCAGTTGAATTAGGTACTTAAATTGAAGTGCCAAGTTAGTTCGGTATTATCAGCACTGCACGAAGTAATGTGAAAAAGATCAAAATGAGCAGCAGGATATAAATTAGTGATGCAATACGTCTGTTTCTAGCGGCTCTACTTAATTGAACAACGCAATCATTACATCAATTTCAAATCAATGCCATCTTCAGCTGCACAAATAAATAAACAGAATTTTCACCAGTCGGACTCATTAATACAATTCTTCTCAAATACTTTAACAGAGTAAGAAGATGGAAGAAATTCATGTTGTCGCTATTATACATTCCCAAGAATCGTATGAAGCCCGTTGGGGTCGTAGCTGTAAACGATTGTAATTCATTTCTAATTCAATTATCTCTTTATTAACTACTAAATCTAAGACTAGAATACTGTGACTGTTCTGAATAAAGGTCAAGAGGGAGTTGAGAGCTCATGGCAAGGTACGACAGTTCATAGCACGTGGCTTAGTGGTTAGGGCATTCCCGGCGACGCGTTGTGTCCTTCAGCAAGACACTTTGTTTCACGTTGCTCTAGTCCACTCAGCTGTCAAAAATGAGTAGTACCTGTATTTCAAAGGGCCGGCTTTGTCACACTCTGTGTCACGCTGAATCTCCCTGAGAACTACGTTAGAGGTACCCGTGTCTGTGGATTCCTCAGTCACTTGCACGTTAGTTTCCCCAGCAAGCTGTTCTGTTGATCGTATCAGCTGGGACCCTCGTCGTCGTAACCGACGGAGTGCTGCTCCTAAGGTATGGTTGTAAATATTGTCACATATATCCCTATCCCTTAAATAATTGCTCCTGATGTCTTCATTCCTACCCGAGGACAGGGTAAACTGTGGCAGGGTAAGCTGAAGTTATGCTCAAAATGGAATGCTATACGAGTGACAGGCAGGAGAGACGTTGTGAAGGTGAGTGTCCTGAATAGGAGAGAGAAGGAGCAGGAGTACGCAGAGAAACTGAGAGTAGAATATGAACAAGTTAAGAAACGGGAGGTAGGAGATGCAGGGGAATACGGGGAGGCTTTAGAGAAGCGCCTCTGAGGTATGTGGTACGCGGTTGGTTGGAATGAGGAAAGGTAGTGAGTGGTGGAATGAATCAAATCCACACTGAACAATATAAACCGCAACATTTCATTTACAATGGAATATAGCAAGGAACAACTCCCATTTCTGGACATTTTGATTTTTGAAAATTCGAACAACCAAATTGCAACTGACATTTACTACAAACCAACAGACTCAAAACAGTAACTCCTTTTCAGTTCATGCCATCAAACACCAAAATAAATATCCCATTCAATCTAACAAAAAAGGATGTGTACAATTGTATTGGACACAACCACTCGGGAACTGCGGCTACAAAAACTCAAAATAACACTCATTGAACGCCAATACCCACCTACACTTATAGAACATGGAATTAAACATGCCAAGAAATTGGACATAAACACACTAAGTACAACAAAACGAAATACCACACCTCAACTTAAATCATTCCAATGCATATCAAACCACAACCCCAGAAACAATGAAGCATACAACACAATTATACAAAATCTCCCTCTGCTAACCCAAGTCCCGAAAAAGAACAGCATCCTTAAATACACACAAAGTACTAAAATGCATAATCCAAGACAAATCATTCAAGAGACTCGTAACAAATGCAAAAGTATACACAATACAAACGATACCAACAGTTAAAAAATACAGACACCTAATTGTGGTTCATCCCCATACATAACTGAAGGCTCGCAATTCACATTCCAGCAAGGTCAAAAATTCTCAATTAAGACCAACTTCACATGTACTTCCCAGAACCTTATCTATTTCCTAACCTGCTCAGGTTGTGGTCACAATTATGTGAGCCAAACGAGTCCCACTGTGAGACGCAGAGTCAGGCTGCATAAAGAAGTGATTTGTTTCCCTCAATACAGGCAGATAGCACTGAGCGGACATATCGACAGAAGCGAAAAGTAATATAGCGCTGAATTTTCATATCTTCCCATTATACCAATGCAAAGATTCAATCTCAGTACAAGAACGCCTAAAAAAGGAAAACCTGTTCATACAATAGTAGAGACCACACCTCAATATACAAATGTCACCATCTCAAAAATTATACTAAAGAGTCAGTTGTCTCCCTTTCCACAGTTTGCCTCCTTTGGTTCACTCTCTAGACTCATCCTTATTTTTCAAACATCCAAAATGACGAGACCCCTTCGTCACGAGAATTGATTACGGTACAATGTCTGTTGAAAAGCTAATTTAGATAGCGGATGGATTTCCCGACATCCATATAATATGTATATATTGATAAAAAGATATTAAACTATATGAACCGAACGAATTTCTTTTCCGCTTTTTATATATGTTTTCGCAATATTTTCAACTATATATATTATGCATATATATATATATATATACACACACACACATAGAGACACACACACATACACACACACACACACACACACA
>NC_068987.1:52410749-52411853 GCF_001194135.2 Octopus bimaculoides | reverse complement strand
TATATATATATATATATATATATATATATATATATGTACACATATATACATATATACAAGAGTAAAGGAATGGAGTAGGTAAGATCCGGGCTACACATGTTTTATAGCGAGCGGAACATGAGAAGTGGTAAATATCCAAGCGAGTTGCATACCGCAGGCTACTTTTCAGGCGAGGATTATCTTCATTAAAAACTATTTTCAGTTTATCCTACTTCGATATGAAGCAATTCCACAACCTTCCTTCACAATAAACCACTTTTCTCTCGGAAATTTGTTTTTTTTTAATATTTACTACGAATAGCTTGAAGCTAAGTTTCATCCTACACGCCGATGCCTGGATCTCATATATAAATATATAACAGACAGACATATTGTTTCGTATCTACTTTGATGATGTCACAGGCAGTAACAACAGATTTCAAAAGATGGCACTGAATGACATGAAAAAATTACTCCAACTATTGATTAGTTAATTAGGCAACCAGATAACAACATTAGGGAAATGATAATAAAAGTAACCATATGTAATCAGGAATTATTACGCGTGTTTTAATTAGTAAAATGGCACTCCCAAATTCTAATAACAATTGCATAATGAGATTGATGTTGCAAGCAGCACTCGTTGTTTACTGAGGTTGATCTATAGATATAATATAAAAACTAATGAAACGGTAAAAAAAAAAAGAAACGACGCTTTGCCAAGACATATGCATTAAGAATGTGCACATTTATTATCTCTACTTATGATCAGCGAAGTGTATTCGCATGGGAATTTATATGCGGACTGATGTGGGAAGTTTAGAAGTCAATAATGCAAAAGAATCCGATATGGTTATATGCCTCTGCATGTATGCATACGTACACAGGCAGGCCCACACATACACACACACTCTCACACACAAGCATACATAGACACACACGGTGTGCACATATACATACACGTACAATCATATACAGAAGCAATTAGAGGAACATGCACACACACACACACACATATATATGTGAGTGTGTGTGTGTGTGTGCAATATATGCGCGTTTTTAGAAATATATAGCATTTTTTTATATATTCATATATATATATCTTTATATATGTGCATATATATA
>NC_068987.1:52407100-52410539 GCF_001194135.2 Octopus bimaculoides | reverse complement strand
GTATATATATATATATATGTATATATATATATATATGTATATATATATATATGTCAGTACAAGTACACGATACACACATGGAAACATATATATATATGTATATATATGTATCTACACATACAAATATATATGCATTTACATTATGAGAGAGGATTTTCACCTATATTATTCTGCATCATGAACATATATTTGCTGCATCATGTTTCTGTCAGGAAGGTAGAATATATATATAATGAAGTTAAATTGTAAGAGAGCTGTAGAAATGTATTTTTTGCTAAGGATATCTTTTCGAATATCAGTCTGTAAAACTGCTTCATGTCTTATGCTTGGATACAGACATTGCAGTTCATAATTAATTTACATGGAATCTTTCTGCAAAACATTGCTTTTTACGAAATCTGTTTAGTTTTCATTCTTACACGTTTGAGATATTTGGTATGAGTTATTTGTTTATTTTATTAGGAGGCCGTTGGGTTTTCTTTCCGGAGAAACTGACGAGATCATTCTGTTAACTCATTTATTTTAATATCAACTTGAGACTTATCCATATATAAATTCCAGAAAAGCTAATGTTCATCCACCTTCTTATAGCAACTTATATACATTAGACTTTTTATGCTATATGAAAGTTATTTAGTGAGGGTAAAGTGATAATTTCATCCAATTGAGAGCTAATGCCATCAGCATGCAGCGGCGAACATATAGAAGAAGGATATCTTGGACATGTCTTTGGTGGATAAAATTTGAACTAATTGCGCACAGAATTATATGACATTGGATAGGTTTGTATAAATTTGAGACAAACAAAATTTAACTGATTGGAACTATGAAATGTTCGGAGAAAAAGTATTTTTAATTGAAAATATCATTTTCTATAAGGACGGATCAGTTTAAAACCTATCACTTCTCTAACATAGAAACTAAAGACATTTTATTGACGTTTATTGACATTTTATGACTTTCTTTGACATTATATGATATTTTATTGGCATTTTATTGTATAACATTTGTTAACATGGTCCTTCATGATTTTGTACACACAAATTTCAAGTAGCATCATAACTGGCACCCTGTCGGTTACGAAGACGTGTGATCCAGTTGATCCGTTGAACAGAACAAACGGCTTGTGAAATTTAAGTGCAAGTGGATTGGCATTCCACTCACATGCATAATTTTAACGTAGTCTTTGGGAGATTCAGCTTGACAAAGAATGAGAAAAGGCTTGATCTTTGAATTACATTGTACAACTCAGGTTTACCAGCTCAGCAGACTGGAGCCACGTGAAGTAGAGTGTCTTGCTGAAGACTTACAGGAATTGAATTCTCGACCTTATGATTGTGATTCGAATACTCTAAACTCTAAGTATCGCACCTTCAAGTAATATTAAATATGTTTGAAATTCTAAGATACAATAATAAGACTACTGCTAGGATGCTTTTAGTTAGCCGCACATACGCAGTAAAAGCAGTATTGAGTCACTTGCCTGTGTATAAATCAAGTTATATGAGATATGTTGGGAAGAAAGAAGTCCTGTCGCTTTTTTGACATGATCACTTCGAGAGCACTTTTTCAAATTTTGCTGAATGCCTGAAGAAACAGTGGTTAAATTCGTATCGATTTTAGCGTTTCAAAATGAGCTTAGATCACGCTCGTATCAGATACTGCATGATGTATGAATTCAGCAGGTGTTCTTAAGCAATGAAAGCGGCCATAAATATTTGATCTGTCTATGGAAATGAAGCTTTACGTGACCTGAAGTGCTAACAATGGTTGGCAAATTTCACTCAGAGTTTTTTTTTGTTTTGTTTTTTTGCACTGACCCCCGCTCCCTCTATCTGGACGACCAAGTTCAACGAATATTGAACCTTTGAAAACCGGAATTCAGGGAAATGACAAGCAAACTGCAGAAGAATTAGCAAACAATTTCAGTTCAAGTCACTTAATCATAAAACATGGTCATGATATGGAAAAAATGTTCTATATTTCTCGCATGGTCCCTTAATCTCTAAGTGTTTCTCAGATTAAACGCAGATTTTGCTCATTATTGAAATGTAGATATGCTCCTTTACATTTCAAGTGATGTAAAGTGGTTTCTATGTACGAAATGAAAAACAAGAATCCATCACCAAATCTCGAATACCCTGGAAAAAATGTTATGCTTTGTGTTTGGTGAAATATGAAGAGTGTCGTCTATCATGACGTGTTTTGCCAAAGCGAAACAGTTGATATAGGTAATTATTGTAGCCTCATTGCATAAAAATGAGTTGAAATAGCGGCTATCATATGTTAATCGTAGAAGTATGTTGTACTTACGTATCGAGTAAGTAACTCAGGAAACGAATACGGAACAAAGTATGTAAGTTTATTTACATTATCTTTCCTCTCCCGATCTTGATCCATCGTCTATCGTCTCTTTAGATTATTGTAACATTATTCAGAGAGTAAATAGATTATTAATTGTGAAGACGTAAAGGTGATAACGAGTGTTCCTTTGTTTCGAAACGTGAATCATCTTACAAACGGGATATCAACAACTTGCAAAAAGACAGAATTATGTTATCAACAATGATGGTAAATATCATCTTCATTAAATATATTAAAGAAGTAATCGTTTCTTACCTTGAAATGTTACAGAACACTCTTACAAATTTATATATGCATACATACATCAACATACAACTACACAGGCACACGCGCACGAGTATCAATTTTTTCTACTATGCTATCTTGGATATAAAAACAATTTGAATTTAAACTGAAGGATTGATCTATGCATTTGGTAAAGTACTTGTTACGCTAACGATTGAAATCTGTGTAGACAACATGAGTCTCTGTATCTCCATCTGAAACTACTCATATAGTAAGTGAAGATTTCAAACCAGACACGTTGGTATCGCCTGGAAAGTTACGGTTTGACGTCTGCACTTGGACACTCGTATAATTTTAGAGGTATATGCCGGCAGGTAATACATGTATACAGGCTTGTCATTTGATATACATATACATGTGTGTGAGTGTGTAAGTGATGTGTGTGGTACGTATAATCCTGTATCTGTGTAATACATTGCGTAAATAATATATAGTGTAATATGTACACTCCACGTATAGAGGACACGAAACGATAAAATGGTTTCTTAAAATTGTATCGCACTTTCTACGTTTTCAACGGGGATTATACATACATATCCACACACACACACACACACACACACACATTTACTTACTCACACACACACGCACACACACACATACACAGACATAACTATAAATATAGATAGATCAATGGATGGTTGTACATGCATATATAGATGACATTTATCTGTGTCCATTTATACATGTATATATGTGTGTGGTGTGTGTGTGTGTATAGTCATACGTGTACCTACACTCACACACTCACATGCTCATATATATATATATATATATATATATATATATA
>NC_068987.1:52399178-52406958 GCF_001194135.2 Octopus bimaculoides | reverse complement strand
TGTATGTATGTATGTATGTATGTATGTATGTATGTATGTATACTTTAATCATTAACACGCGCGGGCATTTCATGTTGTATTCGTACACTTTTTATCATTTTAATTTTCTTCTCTCTTAAAATCAAGATAATATCCGTTTGGTGCTCCCTTGAGATTATGATGGTGTGACGGTAATGATGGCAATAATGAATATTGCTTCCTCCTGTTGTTCGCCCCCAAAGCTCTACGTTTCAAAACGAATTTATCACTGAAAAGGAAGTATTTCTCAAACATGTTTACAATACAAAATCTTTTATTCTACATTAATTTGACGGGCGTGCATTATAAAACTGTCTTGAGTGCCATTTAAATGGACTTGAACACCCTCGGAGGAAATCTATTATAATCATAATGGATAATAAATACGTGAAAACAATGTATCATCGTGTTGTATGTTGTTTTATGGGGATTATATTCATTTTATTATGGTTAATATGCATTCAGGTACATTGAATTACAATACCGTTTTCGAAAATGGTGTTAGAGATAGGCTGTTCATAGTTTTTCTATCACATTTATTGCAAACAAACGTACTAGATTTATGAACATGTTGATACGTATTTATTTCCCTACATAAGTTTCTATTCGCTGCTTTTTTTTTTTCAAGACAAAAGGTTATATATAGTTTTCGAGTATTATAGCTCTCTTGGGTGTTGAGTTTTGAATAGTGTGACCAATACATTCAAGTAGTAGTAATTACTAGCAATAAGTATAAATCATTACCTACGAAGTAAACTATAGTAGCAGGGTATGATTAACGAGTCTTCCATAATTTCATGATTATCCCAGGATAGATTTCGAACACTTACGGCTATGGAAGAGCAAATGTTTGATTCTATGACCTACATTAATACGGAAAGTAAATATTGATGTAGTGTTGTGTCTCTCTTCAACTAAGTAGTGAGACATACACACACACACAAACATTTATACATATGTGTGTATATGTGTGTATATATGTATATGTATCATGTGTGTCTGGGTGTTTGTGTGTGTGTGTGTTGTGTGTGTGTGTGTGTGTGTTTGTGTGTGTGTGTGTGTGTGTGTGTGTGTGTGTGTGTGCGTGGAAAAATTCGATAAGAGAAATTTTGAACGAGGTGAATTATAGTGATTATGTTATAATTTCATACTATCTTAAGCTTTCATTCGATGTCAGTAGAAAGATGTATATTTTACATCTACTTGTATAAATGCATTTATATGCACACATACGTATACGCGCCCGCGTATATCCAAACATATACACAACTCTACCAACACAAATATTTCTTTATAAGTGACTGTATGATAGCAAAAAAAACTCCAAAATATTTTCAAGTTATCGGCATTATTGGAATGTTTTTTGGAATATATTTCATACAAAGTTTTAAAGAATCTAAAAATCACATCTGAAGATTTGATTCACAAAATTTGATTTCCGCTCCTGTAACATTAACGTGGAGTTATACCATCTTTTATTTCTAAGAAATAAAGCGACCTCTAATAATACAAACCTCTAATTATACAAAGTGCACGTTATTCGAGGGAAATACTTTCCATTCTGATGAAAAAATATATTTCCTTCTACAGGCAAAAGGTATGAAATTATAAGGGATGGGGAAGTCTCGATTACATAGAACCCCTTGCTCAACTGGTACATTATTTTATTCACTACTAAAGGCTGAAAGGTAAAGTCAACTTTGGTGAAATTTAAACTAAGAACGTAAAGCAGAAAGATAGTAACAGTTCTGCTAACTTGCGGCCTTCTCTCATAAAGGAATATATTTAGCTGACAGCATTGCATCGGAGACGTTCCAGAATTGAAATTTGTCTTTTGATTTCAGACATATACTATCGCAGACAATATTAGACGTCATTTTAAATGGTTTAATCTTTAGGCGTATATATCAATTATATGTTGCATATCGGATAACCTCTTAATGGCGGTCTTATTTGCTAGTACATTGGTTTGTGTTTTTAATACATTGGTCTCTTCAGCATATTCCCCAATATTGCATGTCCAGGATTATAGCCTGAGGATTACTCAATGTATTCATGCATTGTTTCCTACTGTGATAGCATCTTTTTTGATGTGTCTCTTCTCCATTTCCACAAGATTGGATAGGACGTATAGTAAAGGCATTGATCATAGCCCTTCTGTTGACAAAGTGAAAGAAAAAATGTATAGGGCATAATGTTAATTGTGCTCAGAGACAACAAATACGCTTATGTGTACTAAACCATTAATAAGGCAGCTCGCATGATTGCTTATTTCAATGTTAGAAGTTATTACAGAATGTAGCCGTGAGTATGCATGGGATATCACACAAAATCTTAAGAGGAGAGAGTAAATACTTATGTATTTAGCAAATATATATATATGCAAAAATAAATAAACAGAAACGCAAAAGAAACATTGACAATGTATACTTAGAAAAAAGATAATGTTATCCCGTGAGAAAAAGAGAGTTGTAGGGTTATTGCAAGAGCATTATTATGAAAGAGGTGATTTAAGAGGGAGCAGGTTTCCGACAGATACCAGGCTCCATCTTTGGGATGTAGTTAACACAAATTCACATTTGGAGTATTGGATATGTATGTATGTATTTATGAATGCCTGCATGCATATTGGTTTTATATTTTGGCACATTCTCAGGAATTTTTTGACACAAGGTCAAAGATTTTATTACATGATGTATTACGTCGACCTCAAATGATGGAAATGAACCTCGGTAGAATGTAAACGCAAAGAACGGAAACAAATACCGCTATGACATTTCAAAATTCTGCGAGCTCACATAATTTCAATGCATGTATATTCCACTACAAAAACTACTACTACTACTACTACTACTACTACTACTACTACTACTACTACTACTACTACTGCTAATAATAATAATAATAATAATAATAATAATAATAATAATAATAATAATGTTTCTTTATTTTATAAAAATGGATTCCGCAGCGAATAACAAACATGACGGACGTGTACCAGCGAGCTCCTTGCGAAGTTGGATTAAATCTGTGATCAACAGCAAATAGGATTTATGAAACTCCAAAGATATGAAAGAAAATTGGTCCCTATTGTAAATTAGATCAGGATACCGAAATATTTCTCTCATATATGAAATATAGGTTCTATCAGGCATGTAGTGGCAGAAAAACAAGCGTGTGATTGTACAAGCAACTTGTGGTGACGAGTTTTGCCTATACATGAGTTGAAGCAATACGCGAGTATGCGATGCCGCTACAGTAAAGCACAGTAAGTAAAAATAATAATCGTACATGCAATCTCATCTCTACACAAATACACGTAAATGTAACGTTTATATAATTCATACATGCACCCGTACACCTCGTACATAAACATGAAAGCGTAGAGCATACATTGTTTAAACAAATTAAAAGATACGTAATAATAACAATAAACTTAGAATGTTACACGTCTCATGTTAAATAGGTAACAAAAAACAGATATGCTCGGAAATAAAACTTTGAAAACAGATAGAGGCTAATTGTTATGTATAGGCTTGAGGCGCTTAAGATACCGAAACAAAAATCGCACATAACAACAGATGGCGACCGGCGGAAAAGTTACCTCTGAACGGGAAGGCCCCTATACTAATGTCACTACCCAAGCGGAACACAAAATCAAAAGAGAACGGTGGGAAGATGACGACGGTATTTGGAGCAAAGCAACTATCTCAAGACGGTTGCAATACTAATGATTGTGGCAGCACTTGAAATGACCAATAAAGGAACTAAAAATGAGTTGAGAATGATCCCCGGATTACCATTCTTGGAGGGATCGCAAAAGATAGTATTATGTGTTAACTGCAAACGCAAACAGGTAGTATATGAAAAGAAAGAATGGTGTTAGACGACTAATTAGTATAAGGAGTGAAATAAGAACGATTGACCAGTATCTGATAAATGGTGACGAAGAAAAGAGAGGATGAAACCAATAAACTGCCTACAGTAGAAATTACAACTTATATACCGGGACACATATTAGTATTGATAATTTTAAATGCTATAGGTTGAACGATAGTGATAATGATAATCACATTGGTTATGGTGGCGACATGGTGCAAGCACGTTATTTATCATACATGTGCACGTGTTTATACAAATAAAAAGAGAAAGAGAGAGAGTTGGGATCTCAATAACAACTCACGTGGGAACCCCACTCATGAAATGAATTATGCAGCACAACAATGAAATGTTAACAGCGAGGATGAAGCTATAGCCGATCATGGTGAAGGTTTCGCATCCGAAAACGTCCGCATCAAGGGCAGTGATCTGGTCTCGGACCGTCGTTATGTCGCAACAGGTAACATACACTGTGTGCGCAAAAAATCAGACGTAAGTAGACGAAGGAAGAGTACAATTCACTTATTGAATGCCACGAAAGAGCAAAGCTAGAAAGAAGTCGCGGAGTAGGGCGATGTTGCTTGAAATTTTTTATGGAATAGGACAGAAAATAAAATTATTTACATTATTTACTTTTGACGGACATTTGTCCTCATCTTGCTTATTAACACAACTTTTCGGCTGATATATCCTCCAGCCTAGTATATCAATAAGAAACTTGATGGAAATGTTGACCTTCTGTGTAGAAACTACCTACTTCACTATGGACATTGATATATATATATCGACAAGAAGTGGGTTTAGCTATGGGTTCGCCATTATCACTGGTAATAGCCAATATAGACGTGGAATACTTTGAAAATTGGGCTTTAGAATCAACAGCACTAAAACCAATCCTATGGCTGAGATATGCTGATGACACTTTTATTTTCTGGCCCCCACCAGGAAGATGTCCAAGTGATATTAGATCATGTGAACTCAATAAAGTCACCCATACAGTTCACAATAGAAAAGGAAAAAGACAACCAGCTAGCATTCCAGAACGTATTAATAACACGCACCTAGTATGGATTCAGGACATTAGTATACCGCAACCCGACCTTCACTGGACGATACCTCAAATTGAATTCCCACCATCCATACAGTGTAAAGAGAGGGATTGCTCAGTGCCTAAAACATCGAACAAAAAATATAAGTAGCGATCGTGATACCCACCACGAATAATTGTTAAAGCTCAGTAACAATTTATTAAGCAACAACTACGCCCCAAAACATACTATCCACTCCAGTTATGAAGAAAAGAGTGGATGAAACCAATAAACTGCCTACAGTAGAAATTACAACTTAAGAAAACCAAAAATGATGGGGTAAAAGAACCATGATGGAAACGACGCATTGAAAGTGACATAATGTGGGCAAGGCAAGATCTAGTAAGAATTGAATAATGGTTAAGAGGAAACTAGAAAAATGGGGAAAAAACCGACCGAGAAATATAAAATACGGTAGAATGGATTTGATGCACTTAAAGAGCAGTTAAAACAGAGGATCATGGCAAAATGCCAGAAGATCACAAGATTTGTGAACAGAAATAAGTAGTTCGAGTAGTTCTTCCGAACGTTAGAAGGAGACAATGGGGAAAATGTTACTCTTGATGAAAATCAAGCCAAGGAGTTCGACAGCGGAGAATTTGTACACAGAACGTTAAGACAGAGGAAATGCCACAAAGCACTTTGCCAGGCATGCTGACAGTTCTCCTCAGCATTACACGTTTTACACTGTGTATGAACAAACCGATTTATGTTTTGCGATAAATAGTATCTTAAAATTATCACACAACGTTACAAATTATATACTTAATACAACAAAAATTATTTTGTTAAGTGTAGCTTCTAAAATGACCATTACACGGTCCAATTACAACTGAAATTGCGGTCCAGTTTAATCTCATGCTCTGCAAAGCCTCATTTAGTATAGCGGATGCGCGAGCGCAACGTTAGAAATGAAACAACCCAAACGCAAAATGACTTATAAAGCAAAGAATTTCACGTCCTGGAATACTTATCAAACCTAAAAATCTGTGAGTGCAGTAAGATCTAATTTTATATTTGACATTACTCAAATATAGATTGACGAAGAAGCAATAAAAGAAATTTCATATTTTCAGATTAAACTACAAATATTCACGAAAGAGATAAAACTGTACGAAAAAATTGACACTAATATAAATACACTATAGAAAACAAAAAGTTATGTGTCTACATCGTGTGATACATTATTTATGGATATACTATTTATCGTCTAGCAACCGCAAGAGTGCATGAGGTGAATTAAATAATATATTGGAAGTTGTATGGCCAAAGAAATGATTCAGGCTACATTCGTGCAACTCTTTACAATTTATGAATAGTGTTGTTTCAGAAATAGAACTTAGATTGCAAATTATAAATAAATATTCAAATATCGTCCTCTTTATTTGTCCACTCGCCCAGATAAATTAATTAAGAATTTAATATATTCAGAGTGTATGTACTTTTTATATATACATATAAGAACTGTTCATATAGAAGTAATTTCATGTAAAATATACTGTATGAAACTTTAATAATTATCCACATTTATTGTTCAGTTTTATTTCTCTATGTCAATAGAGAAAAAAGCCGGTTTCTCGCCTAGACTCAATGCTCATTCATTTGAATTTCACCGTCAACAACAGGGTATTTTTGATAGTATGTATACATGCAGATTTGTATGTTTTGCTTTATGTATGTATTATCATGCTTATAGTTACATATCTAGACATGCTCACATATATTTAAATGATAAACTTATGGAAGGTTTTACAATTTTTTACAGTTCCAGTGAATGTTTGGATTTGAAGTCTTCGGATTAGCTTTCACCTTTCTGGATTTGAGTCTAATTTCTCAAGTTGGTATTTAGGTAGTGTGTTACATATTCCAGGGCCCCAATAATTATAGGTATATACCATAAATTGTAATCTGGATACAGTAATTCCAAATTTTTCAATAGTTCAGCATAGGTATTCTCTTTTTCACTGATCTTCACTTTTAAGTTAACATCCACTGGGTAGCTAATTTCCACAACTATATACAGTTTCTGTTCTCTATCCCAAATCGTTATATCAGGTCTATTCTGCTTACATTTTTTTATTTTTCTGAGGACTCCACTGAGACATTTCATCAGTACGTCTTTTTTATTATGAGTGGATATGCCATCTACTATACTGTGGGATTTTATTTCTTTGTCCTCAGGAGGGTTATCCTTCCGACGGATTTCATTATATCGTGTCCTAGCTACAACATCATGTCATTTTCGGACAACTGGTCACTATATATATGTATATATATATATATATATATATATATCAAGATATCCCTGGCATAAGCAGTAGCTTCCGGTACACACCTCGTTTCGATATTCACCACTTCTGAGGTTCCACTCGCTAAGACACGTATGTAGCCCGGATCTTATCTATTCCATCCCTTAACTCTTGTAGTTTTATTCACATACCCAACAACCTTGGTTGCCTACGATGAAATATAAAAATAATTTTCTACAATTTATCGTACTTCGATAACAAAGTAAAC
The DNA here is from genome assembly GCF_001194135.2 of Octopus bimaculoides. Taxonomy (NCBI): domain Eukaryota; kingdom Metazoa; phylum Mollusca; class Cephalopoda; order Octopoda; family Octopodidae; genus Octopus; species Octopus bimaculoides. The sequence continues at coordinate 52,399,456 of NC_068987.1, read as the reverse complement.
TTGCAAGGTACCGCATGAATGAAAATATATAGGAAAGGGGATTTGAAAATGCAGAGATTTTTTGAAGATGCTGGTTGGTTGGGGAGAGCATTGTAGAATCAAAAAGATGTTTTGTTTATAGGCTAGTTTGTCACGGTGTTCTCCCCCACCAACCAACCTCCCACACTATTTCTAAACATTGCAACCATCCCTTAAACACGCATTACAAGACTGGAGATGAAGGAAGATATCGTTGGTCATTCCCCTAAATTTCTGTATAAATATTTAAATATGATTCT
>NC_068987.1:52396866-52398621 GCF_001194135.2 Octopus bimaculoides | reverse complement strand
ATAGAATATGGAATATACAATATATAATATGATATACAATATACAATATAAAATAAAATAAAATAAAATAAATATGGATGGCATTATGAAAGAAAGTATTGAATGTAGATGAAATATTGAGTGTTCAATATAAAGGATCAAATATATAAATATATAGATATAAATATATATATATAAAGGCGACTCGAGTTTCAAGGCTATTTCCCTTCGTCATGGCCGGTATGACAGACTTTAACAGACTGTAATAAGTTGGCTGGTTTTCTGTCTTTTATACATATATATATATATATGTGTGTGTGTGTGTGTGTATATGTGTGCAGGTCAGTGTATGTGTATATGTGTGTGTGTGTGGGTGTGTGTGCGTGCAAATGAAAGCGTGCCTCACTTATAGATACAATATTATTGCCCAGCAATGAAAAAAGGGCAGAGGTCAATTTAATAGTATATTGGAAGCAGCATGATCAATAAAAAATTATATGTTACATATGACTAGCAATTTAAAATTCATGGCAACAGATATTTCCGAAATAGAATTGGTTGAAAATTTATGAATATTCTATTTAATTAATAATGGCCGTGTTTTCCTGTACCTACATGTATTGATTTACCCTGTTTAAAACTCTCCAAATAAATATTTTAAAGTTTAACATACAATATGTGTAATAATTACCCACCATTTCCGAGATGCAGGTATGCATAAAAATATACTAGTCTATCATACATACACATACACATAAACGCTGACACATCGAAGCTCATCACAGACCATGATAACGAACAACGTGAGAGGAAAGTGTAAGTCGTCTTAATTTTCAATATACACCTTTGTACAGATTCAGATGTCATATTGTATAGAAAGTTCGTAAAATTACATCAAGTTTGAATAAAGATAAGACATGCATATATTTAATGAAACTGCAACAAGAATTATTAAATACTAGCAGAGATACCCGGCGTTGCTCGGAATTGATGTGGTATAGTCTGCATATATATATCACAAATATGTTTAAACGTGATGTGGAATAGTACAGCATTGAGGACAAAAAATTATGGAGTGAATGATGGTCTCATTCCAGTAAGCGGCATGTAATACGTCCGTTTGGAGGATTCCAGGATCTAACCTATCAGGGAAAATTGAGAGTGGTGGGGTATGTAATTTTTCACCCCACTGAAATGTTGTCAGTGGATATACTTTCATTTGAGGCGGTCAGCACAGAGTCTAGTACGACCCATCGTATGGTCGGCAGTCAAATAAATGGAGGCTTAATGGAGATATTGTATGTCAATCATTACATATTTAAAGATATGTGTAGTTGTGTGTATGTTTAATAACGTACCTAACGCGGAAAAACACACGCTATGAGACATATATACGCATATACCTACACACATAGACACACAGACTCATACACAGTCATATACAAAATGAGACGTCACCGTCGTGGTATAAAATGTCCTGTTGACAACAGAAAGATTTTATTTATGAAATATTATATTGTTTCAATCGAAATGAAAATAAAATTTCGTACTGATATTGGCCAGCTTTCACATATATATATAGTAAGATAGAAACCCAGACATACATTCACGCATTGTTTTACTTTTATTCTTTGAGTTTTAACACGTAATACGGAAATAGTGCCAATGTTGCGTTGTTTTCATTCACAAAAACACACGTCATTTGGATAGTTTAGCTCTCGAAACAACTGAGGAATTTGAAACTGACCTTTCAGAGCCCTTCTCTTCGTAACCGAA
>NC_068987.1:52395623-52396283 GCF_001194135.2 Octopus bimaculoides | reverse complement strand
TATATATATATATATATATATTAAAATATGAGATTAAAAAGGCAGTATTATGGTTTGTATACAAGTATGTATATAGTTTTATGTATATAACGGTGTGTGTGTATTTTTGAGTGGGTGTCTGTGTTATCGATACACAGATTGAGTTTCCAGAAACTGAGTGCCATGTCTACTAGTTATGTTGGAAACACATCGGCTGGGATAGTCGATAAACAAGCTGAAACTTAAACCTGTATCTAAGGTTGTACGAAAGAAAACCGTTAAGCATGAGGTGTCGATATTTTTTAGCATATCGCATGGGAATTGTGCACTTATATATAGATTCAATTCATTACAACAAAAGGTCTTGAATTGGTTATGTGCAGATCAATTAAATGTAATTATTTTCCAAAATACATCCATAATACATCATTATAGCGAGAATATAGGAACATAACTGAAAGAAAATTGTATTCTATCAGTTGTTTACCATAAATGGAACGTATATTTAGCACCTTAAGGCAATTCTCCCATCTATATTTTTAGTTCGCTTAAATTCAATTTTATACCGTATATCTCAGGTGAGGCATTTCTTAGTTACTTCTCTAATTAGTTAGTTCTCTTAGTTACTTCTCGGTTACATGAAATAAATTATGTATCTAGAATACATACATACATACATAC
>NC_068987.1:52393611-52395073 GCF_001194135.2 Octopus bimaculoides | reverse complement strand
AAGCATAGCTGGTTTCCTGGAGATCTACAAATTCCTTAATACAAATCACCATGGCGTTCGCTGTGGCAAGGACTATCTAACACAGCTCTTACACCACAATGAGGATTTACTTAAAGCCTTGGGAACAGGTACGAACTCTGATGTCATATATCTTGACTTCAGTAAAGCGTTCCACAGAGTTGACCATGATATCTTACTCTCAAAATTGGCAAATGTTGGAATCCATGGAAAGCTTCTAAACTGGATTGAGTATTTCCTGGGGATAGAACATAAGTGGTCGATGGAGTCCACTGAATCCCAGCAAAAGTCACCAGTGGTGTCCCTCAGGGGACTGACTTGGTTCCGCTCCTCTTTATAATCTACATAAACGACTTTCCAGCGTCGTAAATCACTGCAGAGTGAAACTATTTGCTGATGACACCATGCTCCAGCACATCATCAATGAAGAAGAAGACCGAACTCAACTCCAGTCTGATATCTATGTTATGAGTCAATGGGCAGACAAAAACAAAATGCAACAAAACGAGGAAAAATTTGAGCTGATGCATTTTAGAAGAAAGCCTATACTAAAACAGCGATGCTCTCTTCCTTCGGGGTAACCGCTCACAGCATCTAATAATATCAGAGACCTAGGTGTAATTGCTGATAACAATCTCAGTTGGAGTGCTTACCTCATCAATAAGGTCAATATAGCTCGTAGGATGAGCTCCGGGATCTTAAGAACCTTTCGGTCCAAAGAACAAGGTGTCATCATTCCACTTTTCTCCTCCTTTGTACGGCCACAACCCCGACACAGCTGCCTCCTGTGATCTCCCCATATAAAACAAAACATCTCGAAAATTGATTTCACCTCAGAGAGCACTCACTAAACGAACGAAAGGCATGACTGATCTCAATTACTTGGACCGCCTTAAAGCCTTGAAACTCTACTCTCTCCAGTGCCGCCACGAGCGGTACATCTCCGGTATATTCTCCACGATGTGGAGAATATACCGTCAGCATTGCAGAAACGACCTGAACATTAGCTTCAAGGTTCATCCACGGCTGGGACTACGGGCCATACGTTCCCTGCCCAATTCAGAATCACAACATAGAGGTACACTGCAACACAATTTCTTTTCCTCAACAGACCCTGCCTGTTTAACATTGTCCCAAAACTGATCAAAGAGGAAGAGGATCCCATCACCTATAAATTATGGACAAATGTCTTCAAGGGATACCAGATAAGCCACCCAAACCTGGATAAAACTCACTCAACAAGAGCTCACTACTTGAATGAACCACAATACAACAAAACTTGACTTTAAAAGGATTTAGATAATCCTATCAGGCGGAGCTATTAAGTTAGACATGGCTTGGACCAGTCTTTGGTCGAAACATATCTAAGTGTTTTATCTAAGTTTATATATATAAGTGTGTGGGGTAATATATATATATATATATATATATATATATATATATA
>NC_068987.1:52391406-52393594 GCF_001194135.2 Octopus bimaculoides | reverse complement strand
ATACATACATATATATGTAGTATGTGTGTTTATACTTATTACTTGAATTACATTCTTAAACCCGTTAGTCTACATAAACCAATCTATACATTTGCATATAATTTCATATACAATAAACACAAACATATGTCTTGGATTGATGTCTTCGTACGCTTAGTCTTCTCGCGGACGCACACACATACTTATTCACAGGCACATACAAATATATATTTAGAGAGAAGCAGAGAGAGAGGCAGAGAGAGAGAGGCAGAGAAAGAGAGGCAGAGAAAGAGAGAGCCTAGAGAGAGACAGAGAGAGGACGAAAGAGAGAGACAGAGAGAGGACGAAAGAGAGAGAGAGAGAGACCAGACCAAACATATATATGTTTTTAATATGAAATGTGTGAGATAATATATGTATGAATATGTGTGAGCGTATGCGGATTTTATATGTCTATATTAAATATTAGTTTATTTATAGACGCATTATTTATTGTCGAACAATCTCAGAAGTGCATAAGGTGAATTTAATAATATATTGGAAGACGTATGATCAATGTTAAAATGAAAAGAAAAATCAGGTTACATCTGTGCCTGTGTAGCTATTTAGAATTTATGAATACAGATGTTTCATAAATAGAAGTTGGACTGAAATTCATAAATATACATTCAATTATCGACCTCCTTATCTGCCTATTGATAAAAATAAGATCTAACGATTGATTTGTTTTTAAAACGAACATTAATTCAAAAGCTTTGCTTAAGAAGTAAACGTGCTGAGTGTCATTTAACTAGGTACATTGCCGCTGACAATAGAAGGGTTTTCATTGTTATAATATTCGACTTTATATATATTACTGAATTAAAATAAAGGTATTAAATGATCAGAAATAGAATAAGATTTTGTCATTGATTGTATCGATTTTATTTCCAATGCCATGTAAATCCTTTACACATTGAAATAACGTTATATCAGTAGAAAATCTGGCCATCCAGAAATATTTATCACTTTAATAACTTAGAAGATTGTTTATACATTTTCCCTCTGAAGAATACTACGAGATAAGAAAGGGAAAGAGGGGATAATATGGGGAGATATACCATGGGGCAGATTAGATTTAGCAATTCTTAGAATACATTTTGTATGAACCAACAGATTGTATGTTGACGTATAATATGTATGCACACTGAAACCATCATAGAATCTTAACATCAGAATATATATCAGTATATTTAAATGCACCAAGTGATAGACAAAGAGATAGTTAAACAGTTACTGAGATACATAGGGAGAGAGATTAGAAAGACAGAAGGAGAATTAGGCACACTGCATATCGAATTTTACAAAATATGTAAAGTGAACATGTTTTATATTCAATTTTGTGTAGAGGCTACTCTCATTCGAACTATTTTTCTTTCTTATTTCTCCATCCTTCTCTCTCCATACATACATAGATACATACATACATACATACATACATACATATGTATGTACGTGTGCGTTTATATATACATATACATATGTATATGGGAATCTATGCATACACCACTTTGTACATGCATGTGTGCGTGTTTGTGTAATGTCTATGTATATATGTATATATATGTTTTTGTGTCTGTGCCTGCTTTCATGTTTGATTCTAAGAAATTGATATAACTTATTTCCAACGAATATATCTATGCGCATGAGATTTTGTGATTTTTACCTTGATATAGCAATATCATAAGAATCGAATACCTTTTATAGCTAAAGCTCAAAGAATTCATTTATGAAAACATTAAAGCAATAGCTTCTATAAAACAGATAAATGATATATCTGTAAAATTTAATGAAAACGTCAGCAAAAATTCTATTTTACATATTCTATTTACGCTGATAGCGCCATAAGTTTGAACAGAAAATTTGTTATTAATCTTTTGCATATAAATATCATAGATGGATTATATAAACGTAATACTGACAATGCACATTAAAACAATACAAAAGCGTTTGTCCATGTTCGCAATTTTTGATAAATACCTATATCATATCAGTTTATGATTCTGTCTACCAGTATCTCGTTCTGCCTCTGTCTTTAACTACATGCGAATATATATGTGTTTGTGTGTATGTGTGTGTGTACGTATGTATGTATACAAGTATGATGTATATATACATGTGTGTATATATATGTGTATATATATATATATATATATATATATATATATAT
>NC_068987.1:52386958-52390345 GCF_001194135.2 Octopus bimaculoides | reverse complement strand
TGTGTGTGTGTGTGTGTGTGTGTGTGTGTGTGTGTGTGTTTCTAAGGGAAAGCGTTACAGCAGTAATGATATCTAGGCTTTGGGTTGCATAGCCCATTAGAAAGTTGCAGATAAAAATGCTAACATCACAGACTGTGGCAGACGAGTAGTATCCCACAAACCATGATATGAAGGCGGTCGGTTCCTCTTAGGAATTAAGAATTGAAGTCCCGAAAAACTTGCATGCACGTGATACCTCTTTTCTAAAGATCAACAACTGTTCAGCGCTTCCTAAAGTTATTTCTTTCTACATGTACACACACCTTCGCACACACACACACACACACGCACACACACACACACGCACACACACACACATCCACACGTACACACAAAAGCACATATTCATACAAACACTCACACACACATATGTACATGCATTATATGCATATTTCTCTCTATGTACATATACAGATATTGATTTGTATTCACATAACTCCGGCTAGACTTCATGCCTTCCATATGGCCCAACCAAGAAGCATGCTATTGTCAGTCATGATATCTAAACATTTCATCATAACTATGCAAGAAATTACCATAAGTGACTAGGTTTTCTGCCAGTAGTGGTTTGCAAATTTTGCATCAGCTGCGTAAGTAATACATTTGATGAACGCTGCATGAAATGTTATCTTGTCTTAGAGGCAGGGTAGATAGAGACACCTACTCATTATCCGGCAGTTTTTATGGAGATGCCCGAAATTGCCTCAACAAAAGACTGCTTCAGAACCACAAAATGTTTCGGAAGAGAGCGATCAAATGGGGGAAGAGCTGGTGTTGAAGAGCGCAGAGTACATATCTCTGATATGCATGTTCCCATCTTGTAATTTGTTACCCCCCCCCCCAAAAAAAAAACCGTGCTAGCCTTCTTTCAAAATTTGAAACTAGTATTAATACCGATATTGAAGGCTGCGCGCTACCAGCATCGTGAACACGCCGGGCGAAATGCTTAGGGATATTTTGTCCGTATTCACGTTCTGTGTTTAAATTCTGCCGAGGTCCACTTTGCCTTTCATCCTTCGCGATCGAGGAAAGAAGTACCAATTGAGTACAAGAGTCAATGAAATCAACATATCCCTTCCTTGAAATTGTTGGCTTTGTGCCAAAATTTGAAATCAATATCAATAACTATATTTATAAATTGCATTTCCCGTGTGGTAACGAATCATTTGTCAACAGCATTAAAGTAGTACCTCAAGTCCCAGTCTTTGTTTAAAAACATTTTTCTTTCATAGATATGTTTTCAAATAAATATATGGTTCTGATGCTTTACATACATCATTTTTAAAAATAAATTTCTCCCTCTTTACCACTCTGTTTGTAACTTTCTACCCAATTTTACAAACTACGTTTTTAACGTTAATGGGAAGCATATATTACGTATTTCATATTGATAGCACAACTTTTGCTTTGATATTCGCTATATTTTACTCTATGCTCATTGCATAACATTTTCATTTTGTTTTCTTCAAAATTATTTTATGATGGGAAAAACGAAAAACGAACCTTGAAGATTCTACTTCCATTATAATTTTATTATTCTGATTTCATCGCTGTAAGCTCTTTTTCTTGTGTTTAGGTCGGTCAACAAAAACTTGATAAGCCATAAACGGGTGAAGCAAAGTTTCTGTGTGAATGTCCAGTCTTACAATTATTAACGATATTTCTCTGTACTGGTAATACTTAAATGCGTGCACATGAGTGTGTGCACATGAGTGTGTGCACATGTGTGTGCTTCGATATTTGTGTATGCGAGTGTGCACGAGTATATATTTTTGTCAGTGTTGATGCGTACCAGTGTGGTTGGGTATTTGTTTTTTCTTTGAATATGCATATCGCAGCATCCTCTCATACTTACATTGTTTTGTTCTTATTTTTGGGGTTGTTTTTGTTTTGTTTTCTACGAATATATAATGATTAATCTACTTCTTTTCGTGTATGTGTGCTATATCTTATACAGTAGAGGCCATTACTGAACTAACAAATATTTTAATAAAATAATGAAACCTGTTATTTTGCAGCAAGTGTTAAAAATATGTACTACATGTATTCTACCAATCTCTCTTATACATTTTTTTTCATATCTAATACTCAAAAGGTGGAGAATTCGGTTTACCTTTTTTTCAAAATTGCAAAGCATCACAATCGATTATATGAGAAACTTCTAATGAACGAGTAAACATAGGTATTGAAATCATTTTACGTTAAATTCTGATTTGTATTGAAAGTTAGTTTAAGCTATAATCAAACGTGCTTTTTATATTTCGAAACCCATCTAATGCTAAATTAATGGGTGAAAAAATGTGCAAAGGAGTAATAGTGATAGTAATAGTAAGAGTAATAAGTGAAGGCGCCATCGTAAATGGCAGTCATAAATAGCATCATGGTTAAAATAGATTCATAGAATGAAAGAGAGTGCATTATGTAATGTCTTGTGTGTTCTATAATCAAAATAAATATTACGTTTCAATATTGATTTTTATCCAGTACAAATCCGACTGACGTACAACGATACACATTGTCCCAGCCAAATTCATTTGAAAATTTGAACTCCGGTTCGAAAATGTAAGTTATATTTAATCCATACTGTAAACCCATTTAATAGTAAGAAAACGCTGTTTCTACATATCAGACGACGATGGCAAGTCGAACTGCCAGTTTTAAAACCACTAGTTTTTTTTTTTCCTTTTTTTTTTCGATAAGATTGCCGTTGAGCGCGAAATATTTTAGTCTGACAGTATCAGTCTTCTATTTTCCTAAATGTATAACTCGCCAGTCTTAATATTAGCGTTCACAATTTTAGACTCTCTGAAATATGTTTTCAGGGGCCAATTTAATCGATTAGAAGACACTCAACAAAAAATACATTTTGCCGATAGAAAGAAAAAAAATCTATTGGAACGAGATTTAATGGAGGATAAGTGGAGGGGTGAGTGAAATAAGTATACAGAATAGGATTTCTAAAACTATTTGTTCAAGAAATATTTATTGCTTCATTGATTTCTCTGTTTCATCATATATTTATCGTTTTATATTTTTTTCATATTTTGTTTATTATTGTTTCATTATTGTTATTTCAGTTTGAAGTGAACTAAACAACAGCTGCACAATTAATCATTGAAAATCGCCTAGAATAATGGAGAAAGAATTCAGTCTCTTTGGGATAACGCTATAGAATATACTTTCGATCAGTGGAGCTTCATAAATTTGAGAATCTACGTATTAGACGTTCATAAAATTCAAGTAGTTTCCAGGAGAGCAGTGAGAGAAAAGGCAAAAGGAAAAAGTAATACAGATGTGGTGCCTCCGTATATACGTATATATACATATATGCACACATAGATAATATAT
>NC_068987.1:52385879-52386513 GCF_001194135.2 Octopus bimaculoides | reverse complement strand
TATCTATCTATCTATCTATCTATCTATCTATCTATCTATCTATCTATCTATCTCTCTCTCTCTCTATATATATATATATATATATATATATATATATATAGCGGGGCTCATATGCATACATGCAAGTAATTATGTTTCTGTTAGTATTATTATATGCCCATATATGTATGAGTAGAATAAAATCTGGGTGCTTACACTTTACTTGAAATACGCAGTTTCGAATTCATTTCTTTAAAGAGTGATGTACATATCCCTCTATTTCACTTTCTTTTTTTCCCTTTCCACATTGGTTTCTTGCAGACATTATGCACACCCTCATACACATACTTAGATAAGTATACATATATGCCTATGTATATATCAATATTCATATTAGTATCTATCAATTTATCTATCTACATTCCTATCCATCTACCTGTCTATATAAGTACACACACATACACACACGGACGGACACACACACACACACCCACACACACACACACACACATGTATATATAAATGTATGTTTCTAGACATATGTAGGTATGTATGTATGCAAGTAGCTCATGCATGTTTGCATATGTGTGTGTGTGCTCGAGTATGCTCGTAGAGATATATATATGTATATATATATATATATATATATATATAT
>NC_068987.1:52378798-52385621 GCF_001194135.2 Octopus bimaculoides | reverse complement strand
ATATATAAGGTTGTGGAGGGTATTGGATTTAACCAAACCCCGGAGGATATATATATACATATATATATGTATATATATATGTATAAATTAATAGTTGTACCTTATATTGATGAAATATATAACGTTACGTTTGTGAATATAAATGTGTACTTTGAAACGATTCGCAAATCGCCGTGGGCTACAATTTACCTTATTATTTAGAATAAGGTATGGCTAATTGAATCCGGTATTACGTTTAAAAGTATCGAATACTTGAATTACTGAACCAAAGCTTGCCCATATACCACATTGAAGATGACCCTTAAGGATCACGTTACTTCGACATGCATATGTTGAATTGTACACTGAGTGTAAGAATCAAATTCAAGAATTTCTTCGATCAATTAATTTGAATGCCTGCAGATTAGTTCGTGGTTATATTCATTGATAGATATTGCTCAGGATACATGAGAACAGCACTAACATTCCTTTAAATTTCAACAAGCACATATACGTTCATAGCTACCAGAGATGATAGATATCATTACAGTAAAAAAACAGAAAAGGAGGATAATTACTGAGTGGTCGTTTTGTTAACTACCAAGATTGAGATCACGTAAAGTTAAAAAGTTGGAGTACTAACAAATGGGTTACAAACGTAATGATTCAATTCTCATGACAAAATTGTGTAGAACCCATTGGTATGATAAAAAAAAAAGAAAGGACGATTAGATGGTTACTAATCTAATCTATATTAAAAACCGATATTTGCATAAAAATAATAATATACATGCAAATTCAGCTCAGATTCTGAGTTTGTTCATGGCGAACATTAGTCTGGTTATGTTCATATACAGCACTGATATGATAGATGCCCAGTATAAACAATATCTGTGGTGTGGATGATCTACTTTATCCTACTCATCATTGAAAACAAAAAAAAACTAATTGTGGAACTGAGATTTGGTTATCCCTCCTGCGTTGCTCAATGCAGTTTGCAGACTCGCAACAGTCCTGTTTTTTATGCATACACTAACACAAACAAATCTATGTGATATATATGTTTATATATATATATATATATATATATATATATATATATATATATATATATATATATATAAATTGAGGTACTGAAGCAGGTGAAATCATTTTTATTAACCTCGTGATTTCGTGATATGTAGGAGGCTAGCAAATAGCTTTTGAATCATTTTGTTTTCCATTGTTCTTGTTAATTTTTTTATTTGAAAGATTTCCTAATTGTCGCACATTGATTTCCGCGCATCCGCATTACCTCATAAAATGAGAATTATCATTCTGAACTCTATTCAGTATATGAAAATGGATATCCGGTGTATGTTTTAACACTGTATTTCTACATTTCTATAATACATATCCATAGGAGTATTTTCAGAATATATATAGTTTGATATAATTTCAACTTCATCGTAAGAAGTTATTCTGGTTCGAACATTGAAAAAACACGAGTAGATATTCAAACATTTTCACTTTGTAACATTTTACACCACTCCACCACCATCAACGTTGCAGAATGAAGCAATTTTTTGAATAGGTGAATCTGTGTATTTTGTTGAGATTTCTGACCTACTGTAATAAAAAGATGGGTGCTCACTAACACTTGCTTTTAAGTAATAGCTGTCTAACATTCATTTTTTTAATACCTCCTAATACGTGAATTTTTGGAATTTTCGGTTCGCGTTTTTCCTATACGTTTGAGGTAACTGATATTTAGTGCCAGAGGGACTTGAGACGGCGTAAATTAAAGAAATGTTCCTTCCAAAATCATGGTATCAAAACTATTTAGATTATTATATAATGATAACGTACAAATGAACATTTTTCAACAGTTCAAAAATGGTGAAAATTGCTTAAATGTTAATGGTCATAAAATCTCACTGGTAGTAGCTATGCAGCTGGAATTTTCAGCAATTACTGATTACAAACGTATATTTCAAGACCTTATGAGACGGTTACTTGTATTTCAACTCACTCCATTGGTATTGAGGAAACTTATGATCGAATGCATCTACGCGGTGACATTTCAATTGCGTTTAGCGTAAAATCACAATAATTTCAAGAAATTAAACCATTGACTATCTACTGTTCAAATGGCAATGTACTCATGACACACACACACATATATATATATATATATATATATATATATATATATATATATATATATATATTTATATATAGGCATACGTGTATGTATGTATGTATGTCTATGCAACAATCCATCCACTTTTCTTTTGTCTTGCGAGGATCATGGAGAGATTGTTTCAGGCACCTTTTCCTTGGGTCATATTACAGCTTTGGCTGGTATCACAAGCGTTAGTAACTGAAACTGTTCGATCACCTCGTTCTTCGTTTACACCTGCGACTTGAAGAATCTTTCTTACGATACATTCCGGCGACATTTTAATCAGATGTCAGTAGAACCAGAGCTGTAAACTCTCGAAGCTGGAAGCATGCGTGTGAATATGTGTGTATGTGTCGGCGACTTTGTGAACAGAGCCGTAAATAACTCAAATGACAAATATATTAAGCCTACAAATATCGTCTTTCTAATTCAATCTTTACCAAAATCTTATTTTACTTTTAGTCTGAAGCACATAAGATTACATTGCTTTCTACCTAATACGCAGTACCAACGATGCTGTAATATATAAGTAAACATCACGTAAGCTCTGTACAAATATGCCAAATGAATGATAGGTTGATTCAAAGAGCCTTAACATTAGACGGTGCGTTGTTTGCGTACAGCTGGTGAATTGATTACGTAGAAGCCATTGTCTAATTCCTTTCTTTATTTTTATCAATATACTATTGACTCTTTGCTTTTAAATAGATGGTGTATTTGGACATTTTGTTTAATGTATGTTATAATATTCTATAACTTTTGTTTATAGACTCGATAAATGTATTACATGATAAAAGGCTAAACCTAAATACATTATCTTCTTATAAAACTGCTGTTTCTTGGCACAACGTTATATAAATATAAACTGAATTTGTTAGCAACAAGCTGTACTATCGGTTTCAAATTTTGATACAAGGCCAGCAATTTCTCGGGAAGGGGTTACATCCATCCCAGTATTCAACTGGTGCACATTTCATTGACTCCAAAATGATGAAATGTACATTCCTCAATGGAATTTGAACTCAGAATGTAAAGACGGACGAAAAGGATTCTACTGGTTCACCTCTTTCAAAGCAATCTGAAACATTGTTTACAAGTTTTGGCACAAAGCCAGCTAGTTAGGGGGATGGGTCTAGTAGATTAGATCGTCCCCAGTACTAGTTTTATAGAGCCCTGACAGGATAAAATTTAAGTCGCCCTCGGCGTAATTTGAACTCAGAGCTTACATATGGACGATAGGTTGTCGAGGATTTTGCGCGGCGTGCTTACGATTCTACTAGCTCTACTCTTTCGAAGCAATCTCAAATATTAATGGTTTCTATATAGTTCACCCATTCCATGTATGTGTATCTTTTACTTTATACTCGTTACAGTAATTCAACCACTTTTAATGGCTTAGTGTAACAAATCGTCCCCAGTACCTTATTCTAAAATCTGGTACTTAACATGCGAGGCGCTTCTGCCGAATCATCAAGTTATGGGGACGTAAAAGAAACAACATGGATTTCAGGTGGTCGGAGGACAAATCTTCCTAATATCTATATACCTATCCGTCTGACTGTGACTCTCTCTTTCTCGTGCAAAATAGATAGATCGATCGGTAGATAGATAGATAGATAGATAGATAGATAGATAGATAGATAGATAGATAGATAGATAGTAAGATAGAGAGATAGATAGATGAATTCGGGACTGCCTTATATACGAAAAATACTCATGCAGAGAAAAATCAAAATTTCCTTTGATGAATCTCTGTATGCGTACAAATCTTGTATATAAATATATCGTGCACACAAGTGGATGGCCTTATTGGGTTGATGGCTGATTCATTAAAGAATCGTTATCGTAATTATGTTTCCAGCTTTAAGACAATCAATAAGAGACATTCAACATCTTGCGAACATTTTTATGGCGACTGAAGGAGGATAAAACGAAGTTCAGCATTAATTGATCCATAGTAAATTACGTGAAACCATAAAATATAATTTCCAGGAAATGCCGTCTCTGCACCGCGGAATCCCTACCTATTCTGTGGGCTAATGAGAAGATCATTATTAGAATTTTTGAAGGAGTCTCGAAATGCCTACACGCATATAAATATACTTTCGCACAATGCAGTGGGAATTAATTTTAAGTAACCGTTAACTTAATTTAATTTACTATAAGGTATGGTTGACGTAAGTTTACTTTTAAGCTCTCTATTCTTATAAACACCAAGTAAATAATTAACTCGCTTTGTGATCATAAGTGCACCAAACCTCACGGTTGCGTATGCTCACAGTTTTACGTATGCTCACATTTTTGCGGATGCTTATATGAGCGAATGTACTCGCATCATGCAGCTTGCCCGAGGGCATTTATATATCCATATCTGTTAACGGTTATTTTTAATACTTTTCCCGCTGTATTGCGCGTTCGTTTGTCATTTTGCATATCTGTGATTTTACTTTTGATCTTCTATATAAATTAAGATATTTCCTCCGTCTGGCTGCTTTTCATTTTCCAAAACGGAAAGTTACATTGTGGTAAAGTCATTTTGACGAGTTTTATTTATTCATCACCCGACGTGATACATCTGCACCAGTGGATGCTCTGGAACTAGTTGTTGAGTGTCCTACGCATGAGGAATCAATGCTAGATGTGTATAAAAATTGTCCTGATAAATATTAAATTCTCGTATATTCCATCTTCCATCTTTCATTTGCCATGTACTTAACGATCACTGTGAAAGTGACCGTGTTTTACCAGTAAGCTGCTAGGTGTAAAACCATTCGTTTTATTATGCATATTATATATTTACAATATAAACTGGATATGGGCGATCGTTGTATTCTTTCTTGTCTTGAGGTTCATAGCCAAACGGCTAGATAGATTCGCGTTAACAGTGGCACACATGTGGACATGGGTGCATAGATTGAAATGCGGTTACTATTTTTTTTGCTAGCCCCCATACTTACCGAGAAAATCGATTAAAAGTTTTCTAATGGAATTCCCCTGTTTGTTCCGCCATTAAAACAAGTTGCTTACGCAGCCGGCATATACCATTTCGCTAGCAACAAGAGGACTATAGGATGTGAGTCAGCGAAAACTTTCGCAATGCTGTCTCTCTTCTTTCACATTTTTCTGGGGTTAATATTCTTACTCTTTAGTTACAGTTTCTCATTTAAACTGCATAATAAACAGAAATGCTGGATTTAGACTGCGGGCTTTTTTTAGGGAGACTCGGCTGCTATTTTTACCAGGTCTAGCTACCATGTAGAGGTATGAACTTAAGTTTCATTCACATATTCACACTTCAAAAATTTAACATAATCTTTTCTATAGATCAACTATTGTAAAAAAAATATACAATGACCCATTTTTTATTGAAACTTTCATTCGACAACACTTTCCTCTCTATCCTCATCCTCCGTTTCAAGTGGCAGATAGATAGATAGATAGATAGATAGATAGATAGATAGATAGATAGATAGATAGATAGATAGATAGATAGATAGATAGATAGATAGATGGATGGATAGATGGATAGATAGGTAGATAGATGGATGGATAGATAGATAGATAGATATATAGATAGATAGATATATAGATAGATAGATAGATAGATAGATAGATAGATAGATAGATAGATAGATAGATAGATAAATAGATAGATGGATGGATAGATGGATAGATAGGTAGATAGATGGATGGATAGATAGATAGATAGATATATAGATAGATAGATATATAGATAGATAGATAGATAGATAGATCTATACATACATACATACATACATACATACATACATACATACATACAGAGAGAGAGATGCATATACATGGCATATGCACACACGGATAATCACATACAGACAAATATATTGTGCATAAGTGTTTGCATATATATGCATTTGTATATAAATAAATGTCTAAGCGTATATACACGGGGAGAGAGAGAGAGAGAGCGAGAGAGAGAAAGAGAGTTAAGTAGGTAGATATTTATATGAATATATGTAGGTATACATAGATGGTGAGAGATATGCGTTGTTTTAATCGTAAATTTTATGCTACCGTTGGGACATAAACGTAAACAAAAGCGCATTATTATATTACAAAAACATACGCACAAATATAATGATGAACCAAGTAGAGTAAAGTGCTGCGTTGTATTTTACAACTTTCTTCATATGAGATAGTTTTTCATGGAATGTGTAATAAGGCTTAATGTGATTTGTATTGAAATTTCAAGTGGTCCCTATAGCATTAACTATGCACGATGGGGGAACATCTTAGATTGCCAACTGAAAGGAATTTTTAAAAAAAATTGTAATATTACTTTCAAATTAGGCCACGTTTTTTCGTGTTTCAACACTAGTACGTAGCTTTCCAAACTAATAGTTACACTGAAAATAAATTTTATGGCAGATATTAATGTGGAAACGCCGGACTTAATGGTATAGGAAGCGTTTTCCTCAAACTAATACACAATTGCTTCTCAGTGGACATCAGGAATGAGATCTTCAATAAGACCTCGATAGATCATTATGCATTCTGGATCTTTCGAACGTATTTTGGAAACCTCATTGCTTAAATCGTTGCTAAGGTAAGTGAAAATCAGATCTCATAAACCTCCTCTAACAGTTACTGGGATGATCACTTGCTGTACGGTATTTTTTCGTTGTTTTAATCATATATATA
>NC_068987.1:52372440-52375934 GCF_001194135.2 Octopus bimaculoides | reverse complement strand
TCCTTCGGTTGTTTCTGCATGTGTGTACGTCTGTTAATTTGTGAGGTCTATATGTTTTTCTTTGTGTTTTATGTGTTTATATTTTCTCTTTTATTGTTATATGTAGTTACATAAATTAACGCTTCCCACAAATTACTAGAAAAATATGCATTAAAATTTTAAAAATTGGAAATGTATAAACATTAAAAGCCATGAGGCCAAAAAAGCAAATAATAGTGGATATAGATAGAAGCCTCAATTGAGCTAATTCAATTTCGGTTAAAAATATTTTTTAGATTATCTAGAAAATGTAGTACTCTAAAGCATGAGACAACCCATCTCGAAAGTAGGTTAATGGAGACATATGTAGTATATATAAAAGTCTAGATACATATTTTATGTATATATATATATGAACGAAATCAAAGTGATGGCTGACCCATTGCCAACTGGAATCGGAGCGGATATTTTCATGGAACTCCTTCGATAGAAACGTCTATAGCTAAAGTATCGGAGAAGTTTCTACAATTTTACTTGAAAAGGAAAAAAAACTATTTGAAAATAAATAAATATACGCTGAACATGTAAGTTGCAGTAATCTAGTGTATTGAGAGTGTACCACTAAAGTATACGTTTAAACATTGACTGACTATAAGAAAATATAAGCAAATTAAATACAATTGCTGCCTTGTTTGAACTTGTATACACACACACGCACACACACACACACACACACACACGCACACACACACACACACATACACACACACACATATGTATATATATATATATATATGCATGCATACATGTATGTATAAATGTATGTACATATGCATGTAAAAGTATTCTAAAACAATAACACAATTGCAGTAAGGGAGAGTTGAAGGAAAATAGGCCCACTTAAGATCGGAATTGATGTTTTCTGTTGTTGGATCAAACCATTCCTTTTTACAGAAATTACAATGGCAAAATAATTTTCAGGTAAGGTGAATATATATTTTCATATTGTGTTTTTGAATGTTATTTTCTATAAGATTCTTTTACTATTTTGGAATATGTGTAGGCAATATTTAAAAAAGTAACTTTAAAAATAAAGATATATTATTAAAGAAATGCAATAAATGAAAATTGCGGAAGTATTACATATTTTGCTGAAGAATGAAGTAAAGGTAAAACTGCATTGCTTAATATCCATTAAAATCAAGTGCCACTCATCCAGACCAAGACAATTATTTGTCAAACAATCCATGGCCTAAAAGTTTTGAACATCGCTGACGTAAGTATACGTGTATGGAAAGAGTGTACAAGTTTGAACAGGGATATTAATAACGAACATTGGTGTGAATTGCATAAACCCGAAACAGATTGAATAATATCGGTACCGAAAATATAAAACTATCTTTCTCACTACCTACTTCAAAGAAAAGCTATGTGACATTTATAAATGCATGTCACTCAGGCACAAATATACTTATAGTTTCAGACCCATACTACGCAGTTATCTTCACACAATTACACATACATACATATATGTAAATACATACATACATACATATATACATACATACATATTTAATTATAATTTTTTGTATGATGGCATTTGTGTCTAGTATGAGTTATATGAACCTATATACATAACACAAATTTGGGATTTCTGTGGAAGTATTTGCACGTGAAATTAGACTTCTCATAATATATTTTACAGCTTTATTTAAAAATATTAAATAAATATATAATAAATAATACAATCTTATGAGTTTATTTTCCGGTGCACTTCAGTAGACGTGAATCGATTTTGCATGTTTATCAAGATGTAAATCTACACAGAAAAATTAGATTAAATTTCATGAGAAATGTACGCAGTGTATCTGCTTCTTCTATATATTAATTCTCTACGTCGTATAATCTATTTTCCTTTTTCTTCCTATCTGTTTTTCTTTGCCAATTGCCTGTGTTTTTTCCTCTCTTTTATATTCTTTTCCTTTGGCAATTTCGCTTTAATATTCACATTCATCACTGAAATTCCGTTTAATAATTTCATGTATTTATCAAATTTATTCTTACATACAGCCAACAATATTTCAGATTAATATACACTTTTGTAATTTTTATATTTTGCCTATAAAATCGAATTTCCCCCACTTTTTACTTGCCTAAAAAATCAACCTGTTATTAACACGCTAGTTGTGGGTTACTGGAATATAGCTGCTAAACAATGGAAAACCATCTGAAAGAAACTTTTTAAGAAACGCAGAAATGATGTCGTAAAGCACTTAATTGGCTTTGCGCTGGATGCCTGTCGATGTAATCATTCTTATATCAAAGCAGTACAATCTCCAGGACTTTAGGATATGCATTGCTTGGCATATAGTAAATAAGGCACTAGGTGTTCTCGATGTTTCATTCATATCCTGCATAATATTGAGACTGAAAGCGATAATGTAATTCACAGTAGAGATATACATTATGTTGTACACCATGCGCGGTACATTTTTTGTATATTTTTTTCTTCTTTTAATTTGTTGTTTAAATGTTAAAAAATAAATCAATTCCTGTGAAATTTTTCTTGAGAAATTAGAACAACTCTCAACTTCAGCAGACATTTATTGATTTTATTTGATTAATCACAAGTAGAAGAGAGTTAGACAAATTAATCAAACGCGCGTTACATCGGTAGTTATATGAGCAACTACATAAACATGACTGGTACAGACATACACAATGGCATTTGATCAGAGAACATGTTAAAATGTGAGCCCTTAGAGCAGTCGTTTCTTCTCCTAAATCGTTTACCGGCAGTGTTCCAATTTTCTATTTACACATGAATATAGATTTCGCAGCCAGATAGAAACCTAAAAGAATGGAAGCTGCGAGTTGTATATATGTATGTATGTATGTATGTATGTATGTATGTATGTATGTATGCATGTATGTATGCATGTATATTTGTATGTATGTATGTATGTATGTATATATGTATACGCACACACACACACATATATGCATACATTCCGAGACAGACAGACAGAGAGAGAGAGAGTGTGTGAAAGAAGCATAGCTACCCAAAAGCTACCAGCGTTTTATTTGCAATTACTCTCTGTAGTAGGTATATATGTGAGTCGGGGGAAACTGGAGGATAATTGAACGAGGGACGAAACTATATACCATATGTTAATTATTTTGCCACTTCAGTGCTTGTACGTTGGAAAGTGTTTCGGTATGTCATGTTACTAAATCACTCTTGAAAAATAATTCATTGTCATTACAATAATGCAAAACAATATATTCCCGGATAAAACATCTTTCCATGGAAACAGAAGAATAGGAAACGTCACTCCACAGTCAATGGAAATCGAAATGCGTTCGGTATGTTTTAGGAACAAGAGCTTATACTCCAAGTTACCCCTGCGAACAATGATGAGAGTGTCTGCTGTCAGTATATCTCGTTTTTTTCTCTTTCTTTCTTTCTCTCTCTCGTTCTCTCTCTCTCTCTCTCTCTCTCTCTCTCTCTCTCT
>NC_068987.1:52370007-52371779 GCF_001194135.2 Octopus bimaculoides | reverse complement strand
GTGTGTGTGTGTGTGTGTGTGTGTTTGTGTGTGTGTGTGTGTGTGTGTGTGTGCGCGCTTGAGTGTTTCTCCCGCACTACCGCCAGACAACCGGTGTCGATATATTTATATCCCTGTAACTTGGAGGTACGGAACAGAAATCAATCAAATAAGTACCAGGCTTGAAAAATATATATACTAGACCGATTCATTCCAAAATATTCCTCAAGGTTGTGCCTCAGAATGCTACTAGTCGAATGTATTTCATCTTTAACCAGTTAGTGATAAAATACACTGCGTCCCACATTATTAGGCAAATCAAACATCTCTCAATATTCGTTCCCAATATTCGTTCAAAGCTAGTTTTTTTCGCACTGACAGGTGACAACACCTATCTGCGCACATTCTGTTAAAATAAACCGGGTCTGCCAATAAATGGCGGACATTTTTGTAATTGGGCAACATTTTCACCATTTACATTATTTACATTCGACGGATATTTGTCCTCATCTTGCTCGTTGTTAACACGTTTCTTCTGATATACCCTCCAGCCTTCTTCAGGTGTCTTGGGGAAGTTTCGAACCTGGGTTCTCATTCCTAATGTATTTTTCGATGTTGTTGTTATTATTATTATCATTATTATTATTGTTCTGCTTGGAATCGAACTCGGAATCGTGGGGTTAGTAGCCCGCTTTCTTAACCACTACGCCATATGCTCGTGGGCAATTATGGAGGGTATTTTAGGGCTTATAAATCTAATATTCTTCCATTCTTCCTTAATACCGGTTCCCATATGCTGTTCATATCTGCACTCGGTCTGCTTAGGAGGTTGTTGTGTCCTAGCATATGTACTGCCTCATTTGGTTTTCGTATTTTCCAGTGGTGTTCTCTGTCTATTATTTTAACTTCATCCAACCGAGGGAGGTGGACTCCGTTTTCCCATGTGCTGAATCCATACTTGGTGCGTGTTATTAATACGTCCAGGAATGCCAGCTGATTGCCTTTTCCCTTTTCCATTGTGAACTGTATAGATGGTTTTATTGAGTTCGCATGATCTAACAACACTAGGACATCTTCCTGCTGGGGCCAGCGTATAAAGGTGTCATCAACATATCGTAGCCAAAGTGATTGTTTCAGTGGTGTTGATCCTAAAGCCAAATTCTCAAAGTATTCCATGTATATTTTAGCTATTACCGGTGATAATGGCGAACACATAGCTAAACCCTCCTGTTTTCGATATATATCAGTGTCCATGCAGATGTAGGTAGTTTCTACACAGAAGGTCAACATTTCCATCAAGTTTCTTATTGATATACTGGTGCGTTCTTTTAGATGGGTGTCTGTCACTAGTGTTTCTTGTATCACCAATAGTGCTTCACCAGTTGGGACTTTGGTGAAGAGGCTTATCACATCTATACTCACCATCTGGTTGGATTCAATGGGGTGTTCTTGATCAATTCTGTGAAGTGGGTGGAATTCTTCATGTATGATGTTAACCTTTCTGCCAATGAACTGAATATGCCACTTAAATTGGACAGCTGCCAAATAAATTGGGACAGCAGAAATGTTCCTACTACATGATAATGGCCGCCGTTTGTTTTCGTCTGCGCAGAACCGATTAATTTTAAAAGAATATGCTCAGAGAGGTGGTTCTAAACAGTCAGCGGGAAAAGGACTGGTTTTGAATGAATATACATTTATTTATTGAGAGGAGGTTGGTTTGTCTAATAATGTGGAACGTAGAGTATAAAATATATATATATATATGTATATATATATATATATATATATAT
>NC_068987.1:52366963-52369914 GCF_001194135.2 Octopus bimaculoides | reverse complement strand
GTGTGTATATATATATATATATATATATCTGTGTGTGTACATGTGCGAACATAGATACATATATACATATATGTATATATTTACATATTGATATGTGTACATATATTATATAAAGCAGTTTGATTTGTTTCTGTGCGCCATTCGCAGGCCTCTGACAGAAGCCGTTCACTTTCAGGATTATATACATAAATACATGTATAAATACAAACGCACACATGTATGTGTGTGTGTGCGTGTGTGTGTATGTGTGTGTGTACATACGTGTGTATTGCACGCGCGCGTTTGGGTGTATAAATATATTTAGATTTATATATAAGTATTTGAACTTGGGTACATGTCTACCAGTTTTTCGATTAAACCAAAGCCACCGTTTTATCTACCTGATGTCATCCATAGTAACGATATACTTTTCAGTGCATCTACGTCAAGAAATCCGCAGTGTATGTTGAGATTATAATTGATAAAGGAAACGAATACGGATTTAGATCGAATTTTAATTCAGCACAATGATTTTTCAACCATCGAGCATCTGTCCCATAGGAGTACAATTTTGTGCATCTTGTTGCGTTGCATCTAACAGTGCAGGCTGAATTGACAAAGCCATTAATGATCGATGCAAGCAATCAGATGCACGATATTGTACTTCTTTGGGACAGATGCAGGATGGATCCAAACGATCGTCGCGCAGAATAAATATTCGTACTAAATCCATCTTCCGTTTCCTTTATCAAGTACACACTCACACACACACACACACCCACACACACACACACACACACACACACACACAGAAGAACACACACACAGAAGAACACACACACTTATATACATATATAACGGAATAAAAAACTTATTTTTTATTGATGAATAGGAATATCTAATAAATTGAATATGGAAACATTTATACACTCATTCACTCATTGGAAAAATACACCTCTACACTTAAAGCGAATATTTACCTTCTGTAGGTCCCGGTCAAATGACCACGCGTATATATCTACATTTATGTTCCTATATTTATATATCTTTACATCCTCTAACGACTTGCGGTCTTTAAAAGGAAAAATGCTGACTAGCGTATGAACTCAGCTCCGTTTATACAAAATTATGTAAAGCCGCAGGAGTGGCTGAGTGATAAGAAGCTTACTTTCCAACCACATGGTTCTGGGTTCAGTCCCACTAAAATGCGCCTTGGGCAAGTTTTTCTACTATAACTGGATTTGGTAGACGGAAACTGAAAGAACCCGGTTGTATATACATATGTATGCATTCGTGTGCCTGTGTGTTCCCCCTACCATCACTGGACAACCGATGTTGGTGTGTTTACCTCCCCGTAACTTAGCAGTTCGACAAAAGATATCACATAGAATAAGTACTAAGCTTGCAAGGAATAAGTCCTGCAGACGATCAGTTCGACTAGAGGGGGTGCTCCAGCATGTCAGCAGTCAAATGACTGAAACAAGAAAAAGGATAAAAGAGTAAAAGCGTAATCTCTTCTCGTTTTTGATGTTGAATTACGTGCCAATGGATATTCTGTTATTACTTTTCGCTCATATTCCCTTTCACTTTTGCATATTTAGTATCGCATGATCTTTTTAAATATATTTTGAAGTATTGCTTTAGTTCAAGACGAAGTACTACAATTTCTGCACGGATTAGGCTTATTGAAATAAAAAACCAATTTCCTTAAGGGCATGTCACTTTTTGAAAATGTTTGATAATTCGTAGCTTCTGCCCATCTTACTTGCATTTCATATCAATTGCCATCAGGTGCCTGGTCGAGCATATTTGAAAACAAGATTTCACCTGGGATATTATTTAATATACCTTTAGTCGTTTTCACATATATATATGTGTGTGCCTGCATGTATGTGAGCGTGTGTG
This sequence comes from Octopus bimaculoides, assembly GCF_001194135.2. NCBI lineage: Eukaryota > Metazoa > Mollusca > Cephalopoda > Octopoda > Octopodidae > Octopus > Octopus bimaculoides. The sequence continues at coordinate 52,368,030 of NC_068987.1, read as the reverse complement.
TCTGTTTGTGTGTATGTAGGCAGGCATGTATGTATGTTTCTATAAATGTATATGTTTTTTGTGTGCGTATGTTAATGCTTATGTCATGAAATTTCTTGATCCCTTTCTATTGAAAATGATTTTAAAAGAATTATCGATCCTAAAGGGTGTTTATGTCCATACGAATTTATATATGAGATTTTGGGAAACAATATACTGGTTGAGATTAATATTACAGCAGATCCTTTACGCATTTGTGTGTTTCTCTATATGTACCTATTGTTTACCAAATACAACCTGCTAATACGTGCTCTGCGCAACTATCCACTGATCGAATTATAATTTACAGATTAAACCATGATGATATTATTCAAATAATATCAGTTAATATTAAGGGTTGCAAACAAAATATAAATTCATTGGTCTTACACACCGAAATTTCCACCTCTATCTTCTAATTTTATATCAATATACTCTATTGCATCAAATGAGTTTACTTGTACTTATACTAGGATCCAGCATAAACACCTAATTTCATGCTATATTACAGTACGATGCATTAACACGTGAGATAGACGTTTTGGTATCAAATTACATACTGCTCTCGACAGTGACACAAAAGCCTACAGGAATTAATTTTTACAAACTGATAGGGGCGCATCACTATAATAACTCTGCTAGATATAGAATCCCAAATTTTCCTCAATTCAAAAAATTACATACTGTTTTATATTTTAGAGATGAGGAATTCTGTACATCATTTACATTATTTACATTGGACGGATATGTGTCCTCATCTTGTTTCTCGGGACCACAACGTTTGGGCTGATTTACTCTCCCGCCTTCATCAGGTGTCCTGGTAGAATTTTGAACCCAACTCTGGGTTCTCATTCCTAAGGCATTTTATGCTGATATTATTATTATTATTATTATTATTATTATTATTATATTTTTTATACAAGGTACTGCCAGGAATTGAACTTGTAATCTTGGGGTTAGATGCCTGCGCTCTTAACCATTATGCTGTGCGCGCGGTTTTTTTTCGATATCTTTGTGATACTTATGTGATGTTTTGCAGCTTCAATAAT
>NC_068987.1:52360175-52366797 GCF_001194135.2 Octopus bimaculoides | reverse complement strand
ATATATATATATATATATATATATATATATATATATATACGTATATATAAGTACGTATATATAAAAAATTAAATATATATATGTATGTGTATATATATACTCACCCTTTTCCCCCTCTCCCTCTCTCTCTTTCTCTCTCTCTCCCTCTCTCTTGATACATAGATATACATATATGTACATACATATACATATAAAGAAAGAGGGCTAGTTAGACAGACACATAAATAGATAGATAGATAGATAGATAGATAGATAGATAGATAGATAGACAGATAGATAGATAGATAGATAGATAGATAGATAGATAGATAGATAGATAGATAGATATTATGTTATGAGTATTTTGTGCAAAATACTATACATTTTATTGTGCTACAATTTTCTCCGAACGAGCAATCTAATAACCACTTGTACATTTACTCTACGTTGTATATTTAAAATATTTCAAGTTGTAACTAAAAACATGGGTTAAGACCGTAATCTTCTTATGAATTTAAATATAGGTCATATAAACAAAAATAGGAATCCAACAAATGCATAGATTTGAAGATAATATGCTTTTTAAATTTGTGAACTGATTTTCGGCTTTTTGCCTTCGCCTGAAAATATGTTCATCTTTATTATAAGCCCTTCTTACACAGGCAACATGTGTTTCGAACATGTGTTTGTGTACTGTATGTGCCTAGAATTTGCAGAATATTAATTTATCTTCTATTACTCTTAGTTTATAATTTTGTCACGTTTTTCGATAGACAACTACATGGAAATATATTCATGCTGTATATGTAGAATCATTTCAGAATTATTAGGAACACAAAAATACCTACTCGCACTCTTATTTACACTTATAAGTGCGTGTGAAAGTGAGTAAATATGAGAGGACAGGTGTTGTAAATATATACCAACTGTGCATACATACACTACATACGTATATGCATATATACATGAATACACACACTCGCACACACACACATATATATATATACATACACACATACATACATACACACATACATACATACGCACATAAATACATACATATATACATACACACATAGATACATACATGTACACACGCACATATATATATGTGTGTGTGTGTGTGTGTGTGTGTGTGTGTGTGTGTGTGTGTGTGTGTGTTTAAAATGAATATGTCAATTAGATATGCTTTGATTAATGAATGATAATTACATTGTGTGTGCGTGTCCGTATGCACATCTTGGATATGCGCACCTCAAATTTCCCTTGGGACATAAATGATTTCAACAAGAACCTGGTTTCTTTGAAAGGCTCGTAATAGATAATACAATATTAATGGCATATCAATGTTTACTTAAAAATCTAATTCTCTTTTGTTTTAGAGATAAAATGTAAGCATTCCATTCATTTGATAAATCCCATAGTTCTGGTTTCATACTCAGTCAGCATATTACTCGATCCTTCTATGCATATTCTTTCTACCTTATATTAAATATATAGCGCATCAATATTTACTAATTATTAATACATACGTACTCAATCTCAGCATTTATATTAACATCATACACTGTCTTCGGAAATGTATTAAGATCTGATTATTAGTTGAAGGTCTTTACTAAACCAACCACTCGCTTATTTTTGTAATTACAACGACTTCACGTAAATTAAATTACATTAAAATCTGAAGTAACAATATGATGAACTTGCAACGCATATAACGTGATTTACTACTTTTCTTTAGAAACGTTTCTGCACATAAACATTTTTCGTAGATGTGTGGAAATTATATATGTGGACAGAATGCATTATACTGAGCGGGGAATATTAAGCAACTAATATTTTGTATGCATTCTAATTTCTTGTGCGCATATACGCGGGGAATAAAAGCTAATCAGAGTAACACAGTCTCTAATTTTTTTTTCAGACAATATATTAACTCAGTAAATAAAAACGGTTCAAAACATTGTTAATTATGTATTTGCTAATGTAATTATAAAACATTAAAATTGATTAATAATTTAAGATCTGAGTTAAAAAGACTAATTCGTCAATACTAAATATAACTTTTGTTTTACTTACAATTACATAAGATTTTTGAGGACGCATTTTGGTATTGTTGTGATGTCCTATTCAACGATACTGTGTACAGGTTACTTTCGGACAAAGTATTATTTACTGAATTTACTGAATTAAATATATTAATACAAAGATAAATAATATAGTCTAAAAATTATTCTCTAAACAATTCTAATTTCATATGCCTTTCTACGAACCGTTTTCTGCTTACTCTTAGCGAATTTTATGCACTCTTAATGGGTGATGCTAAACAGAATATACCCTGCGTAGCTATTCATTTTTTCCAATAAGAATTTGACCATAATATTGATAAATGGCTATTACCTTCTTGTAATATTGTTAACGTGAATTTTAATATTCGACAATATTAGATATGAGAACTCTTAATTAATAAAACTTTTCTCTTTAAAGTGACTGATATAAATGACACTAATATATGCAGCAGCATAACAAAAAAATATTTATCTATCATAAGATAACAACGTGGCAGTTTAAACAAATTATTTTATAATATCAAGAATTTTATGAGAATTCATACTAGTTGAAATTGTAATTATACTATATACGAAAAAAATTATATATCAAACAAAAGGTTTAACGAAAAGTGTGACCTTATGCTAAATCACATAATTACCAACTATTATTAAAACACAGGCCGTGGTACAATGTTTATGTATGCATCCAAGTGTAAAGAGGTGTGCATGTATCGGAATTCAAAACTTAACGTCAAGCAAAAATATCTCCATGTTCGATAGTCTTTGGTACCCTTTTATTGATGGTTGATTGAATTTACATTCCTATGTTAATAAAATCATTTTCAGACTGGGAAAATATAAAAACCGCTGTAGGTCAATGTTTAAAACGTAAATAAGTAAATAGGTTTTATCCAAAGTGATAAGATGTATGTGTGTGTGTGTGTGGGTGTGTGTGTGTGTGTCTGTGTGTGTGCGTGTGAATGTATGATCCTGTAAATAGTACATACAGTCCTCAGTTAATTCTCAATGAATTTGTTCAAAAGATGGTGAATTGCTAAAGTTATATTTTCCCCCAATGAAAGAAAATACGAAAATATAGCCATTGTATTTCATTTGATTTCCGTCAACTGACCTGATAAGGTGTTAACAAACAGAACGGAATTTTATATGTAAATGCTAAAAAGGCCGTTAAGTGCAGATATATGTGCTGATTTAAGAAGAATATTTCCTTTCTTTGGCTATTAGAAAAAATGTTTCTTAAATATAATGAATGGACACGTTATATTCAATAGGAAATCTGTTTTAAAGCTTAAAAATTAACGTCACATCGTAGGCCGACAGGGAAATGAAGTACCTATTCGAATTTCAGTTTTAAAGCCTATCAGTCAAAAGAATGTCGAAATTTATAACATTCTCCCAAGTATGAAATACCTTGGTTTACAAACCTACCCCAGTTCAAATCATACTAAAAACAAATAACCCCACATTTCAAAGTGGGAAAGTAAAATTCTGTATGAATTTAAAATTTTAGTAGCGGTTTCATTATATGGAAACATTTCGAAATAAAAATTATTAGTATGGAAACATTTATCTCAATGTAAATATAATTATTACATGTGCATGACAGGAGAGGAAAGAAAACAACTATTTTTACTTGTATCACTCTCGTATTGTTACGAAGGAATGGCTAATGTTAGAAATTGCTTGAAAATATACGCAGAAAAATACCGTGGATAACCAAAACAAGAGATAAGGATGATGCTTTCATTATATACCTATATTTGTCACTTAAGTATAAATGTCCAGCAGTCGTTAAAGTGTGAAAATACTTTAAATAAGAAATTCAGATCGGGTTTTTATTAAATAAAACAATATATCAATGGCGATAATTAAGAATACTATTTCTTATAGTTCAATATTATTTAAATATATCACCTGTAGCAATGGACATTATTTTTTATAGACCTATATGCTAAATATAATTTGAAATTTGATAATGCAAATATAGTGAAAAATTTGATTATATGCTGATATAAGAATTCATTATACTCTTACTCTTTTACTCTTTTACTTGTTTCAGTCATTTGACTGGCCATGCCGGAGCACCGTCTTTAGTCGAGCAAATCGACCCTAGGACTTATTTTTGGGGAATCCTAGTACTTATTATATCGGTCACTTTTGCCGAACCGCTAAGTTACGGGGACGTAAACACACCAGCATCAGTTGTAGAGCGATGTTGGGGGGACAAACACAGACACACAAAGACACACACACACACACACACACACACACACACACACACACATCTATCTATCCATCTATATATATATATATTTATGTATATACGACGGGCTTCTTTCAGTTTTCCGTCTACCAAAGTCTACCAAATCCACTAACAATGCTTTGGTCGGCCCGAGATTATAGTAGAAGACACTTGCCCAAGGTGCCACGCAGTGGGAATGAACCCAAAACTATGTAGTTGGCAAGCAAGCTACTTACCACACAGCCACTCCTGCGCCTGTAGAGTTTTAAAATGTTGAAGTTAAACGCGAATCTTTTTCACATTTGAAATAATGAACTAAGATTGAAACCATAGAATGTTCAAACAAAAATGCTGATATTATCGGAATGTGATGTCATTGGACAGGGACTTGAGTTGGTAGATGCAGATTGATAAAATCGTTACACAGCATATTCTAATGTGGAATACGACATTATCTGTTTGATGAAATGTCTAGAGTGATAACGAATTTATCAACGAGCAATTAAGGAACCATCAACGTGGTTCTGAAATGCAGAAGTCCACAGCGTTGTTCTTGGTCCTTATATTTAAGGTTATGTAGATACACAGGCAAACACACACGCACGCACCTAAAAACATAATCTGCACCTAAAAACATCATCTCTTTCATAAGCACACCCAACCCTACAATCACCAACATGTTTCGCATTATATCCTCAAATCTACCAATAATCCTACAAAGCCCAAAAATGGGAAACCTACTAAACAAATATTGCATAGAAAACAGTAAACGCCAAGAAAAAAAAACTTAAAGAAACACCTAACAAGAGCACATTTCTCGTCAGAGAATAAAACTGAGTTCTTCGTAAAAGGGTGTGGAGATGGTAGATGTGGAACCTGCAGTAACCCCATCTACAAATATATAGTGGGGAACAGACAAATACAATTTAAGACGGGTCACACATTCAAAGTAAATGCAGACATGAACTGCAAGACGCGGAACGTAATATACTGCATAACCTGCTCCACATACAAGGAGAAATATATAGCCGAAACTGGAAATTCTTTATGCCAACGAGCCAGAATTCACCGACATATCCGACAGGAGGAACTACGGAAAATTCCACTGAGTGAACACCTAGAAGCATGTGGAGAAGGAAACTTTAAGATCTTTCCCTTCTATAAATGCTCAAGAAACGACACCTCCTTGAGGAAAAATATTTCATTTTTAATGATACATTATGATGTATAGTCCGCATTTAAGTTGGAATTCATCACGTGACAGTTAAAGCGGCTTTGCAAATTATTGGCGCAAAATATTTAGATTGCACTTAAAGTCGATATTCTACGAAGATTTAATGTAGAAGTAAAATGTTACGATATTTCAAAACCATTAAAATAAGCAGCACATACCATGTGAATATTTGATGAGAGGAATAAAACAAGACCACGTAATGAAGAAATTATCGTGTAAAGTGCAGAAAATTGTTCATTATAGATCTTCAGGCTTAAAAGGAAACGACTCGTGTGTACGTGTATGTGGATAGACCATAGGTTTAAATCTACTATGGCAGTAATTATTGGGCTATATACACACTTTAGTGCATAGGAAAATTCTAACAACAATACTATTTTAGCTAGGTTCACGATGCTGCGATAGTATGGAATAAATAACAAAACATATATAAAATCTCGTTCCATTGACTTCAAGAAGCATTATAATAGTAAATTTAAAATTAAAAGAAAATTGTAAAAAGCAAATGTGTGTTCATTCTAACAAATATTTCCATTTCTGCAAGTAATATATTTGTATTTCTACCAATTCCCGATCGGCTTTAAATATTTAACATTTGTTAGGTTAGAAATTTCAGGACAAACAAAATCAATTTTACAAACGGAAATCATAAAAAAGTAAGTTATAATAATCAATACATTTTATCAAAACACTTCTAATAAAATTCTGACATGAAATATTGTTTAAAAATTTTGTTTAAAGATGTTCCTGAAAGGAAATTTTGCATTAATTCTATTTCCAGACAATTCACATCAATTATCGAATTCTTAACAACAGTCATGTCATAAAATAATTTATTCTGAAAATAATTTTATATTTCAATCATCGAAATTTATCAACACTATTTTGCCTCATGTAAAACCGCAAGAAATAATAGACGATGAGGACGATGATGACGATAACAACAACAACAATGATAATAATCATAAGAATAATAACAAGATTAATAAAAATAATAATAATAATAATAATAATAATAATAAAAATGATAATAATAATAATAATAATAATAATAATAATAATAATAATAATAATAATAATAATAATAATAATAAT
>NC_068987.1:52356781-52359735 GCF_001194135.2 Octopus bimaculoides | reverse complement strand
AGGAGGTGGAGGAGGAGGTGGAGGAGGAGGTGGAGGAGGAGTAAGATGGTTATCCCTCTTTTGTTGATCTCTGGATATATTCATGCATACAAAAGGCTATAAAAGGCCTTACAAGTATCCATGTGTACGCACATGCTTTGTTCTAAATTGATGGACGGTTGAGTGAGGACAGGGTAAGATGCATGATTATATTTGTTTTATCAATGAATTACATATGTGTGCTTGTTTGTTTGTGCGCGCGCGGGTGTGTGCATGCGTGTGTGTGTGTGCATGCGTTTCTGTACATATAACTGAATGCACAGATTAAAATAAAAGTATAGTGAAAGATATTCAAGGCATTTAGATGCAACAGCTCATAATAGGGTTGAGATTACACATTAGGGATTTCATGACTGCATTCTAAAAGGCAGACTAATTTCCAGTTCCATATCCGAGGCTTACATCTTTTCTTGAATATACCCCTCCTTCTTGAAATTTTAAACCAGTTTCTGCTTCGATTGACTCTTTGGTGGAATCTTTTTACTTTCGTTTACTTTGTTCTCTAGTATTTTCCACTTATTCCCATTACCAATCTCACCATCTCATCTAGATCATGTGTTCTCACGTTCTCAGTGTCTTTTGCTCCTGGCGCTGTAGAAGATACGGCAATATTTACTTTAACATTGGTGCTGCATTCATCTCTGAAGATCTGAATGTAGGTAGTATATCAAATTTCCTTTACTTATTCTTCTGAAGCAAGTGTGTACACTAATTTTCGTCTGACTTCTAAAATATGCTTTTTTATAACAATTATTTTTTTCAATTCTAGGAATTTACTTAAATATTCAATATATGGTAAGCTGCTTCCAAATCCACGCACATTTATGCATGACAGTGCGAGTGTGTGGTGTGTGTGTAAGTGTGAGTGTGTGTGTGTTTTGCGAGTGTGATATTGATAACTGCTTGTAGCTATCTTTTTTCTTCTACTCATATTTGTATAAAAAATATAAGCTAACATTTCGTTTAGAAATTTGTTACTGGTGGGTACATACTTGTTTCACTTTTTTAATAATTCCCCCACTGTATCGAGTAGTTCTTCCCGCAATTACAATATAAAAAAATGATATTGTATTAGATTGAACGGATATAAATCAAAAACTTTCAAAAAATGGCATGTTTGCTCACAGAGGGGAAGCAAGCCTATGTTCCTCCTGTAATTTTGTGCAAATAACAGAAATAATTAACGTAGAGTTGAAAAAAGTTCATCTACTTGTAAACTCAAACAGGGTGGAATATAAATATGTATTGCCACAGCGAGAAGCAACAAAAATAACAAAAAAATATTACTGTCTGATTTAAGCATATGACTTGTACGCATGAGAGAATGGAATTTGTTGATAACATTGATCCTAATATTTGGACTCGTACTGAGAAAGGTATGGAGAATGTAGATTTGAACCCAGAACATAAGGAGCTGTAAGAAATACCACTTTTCAAGAAATACCATATTTTGAACGTCTTTTGCAGATTTGCTACGTTCTGCAGTGAGAATTAGCATTTATGACAAAGACAAATGTATAGTAAAATGCCCTTAGACATCTGCATTATATTATGAGAGCATCGAAGCATTCTACTGCAAAGAAACCTATCAAATGTTTTATACATATGCTCATTACTAGCAGGGTTGTTTTGAGACAGGAAAGACACAAGTGTTAGGCTATTTTCTAAGAATGACTCTAACCTGGTTAACAATGACGAGAAAACACTTTTAATTTCCGCCGTCTCAATTCTGAAAGGATTTATTTTCACTGACAGCAATGCTCCCATAGCCAAGAGTATCGATGATATACTATGCAGCATTTGTTCTTTGAATATACAGATATTTTATCAATCTAAACGTACCGAAATTACTCACAAGTTAAACCATATTTCTTACGATAATAAAAGATATGTATTTGATTTAACAACACCTCTGTATTATGTGAAAATGTTATCTTTCAGTGGTGTAACACGCAGAAGCGCAATTCTTGTACTTTGCTCTTTACGTTGATGAAAGACTATATATATATATATATATATATATAGTATGAATTACAAGTATAGCTACAGTAAAGCAGTAAATAGCAAAAGTAGCCTCTTGGTTAAGTTTATCGATGAGTACAAAAAATCGAAAATTTATCTTCAACACTGTCACATCATTATGTATGCGAAGACAAATGTATGTGCGTGTTTATTTGCAAGTGCACTGATGGCTTTCTATGTAGAAAAATATTATGAATATCTATAAACAAGTTGAGAAACTCTTTAGTATAGATTAAGATAGTTTAGAAGAATCGATTCAATTATTCTCATAAGTATTCAATAGTTTCGTTATTTAGTTTAAGATTTACAGAAAGAATTCAAAACAAATTGTAACAAGATATTCTAAATATGTTGGAATGAATTAAATGTATATTAATGACACATTAAATATTCATTAGCAATAATTAATATTAAATATTTGACCGTTACTTTGAAGTTTTCCTCATCACATATATAGCATATTCATGAGATTACGTATTGAAAATGTATGACCAATGCTTATCAAGCTTAAGATATTAATTTGGAGATTCTTAAAGCCAAAAGAAAAATAAATACCATAGAATTTCGAATAATACGTATAGAAAATCACATAATATACAAATCTCAACATTATATTTTTAATAAATCAACAATCAAAGGATGATTTCGATGCTACATATTTATCTGTGTGTGTGTGTGTGTGTGTGTGTGTGTGTGTGTGTGTATGTGTGTGTGTGTGTGTGTGCGTGTGTGCGTGTGTGTGAAGGGGTGCGTGTGTGTATAACAATTCTGAAAAATGACACGTCATATTACTCAATTCACGGGACTGCCACCTCAAAATGAAATTGCTTTTAATAGTACAAAATAAAGAACAAAACGTCTTACGTTCCATCATAAAATTACATATCTGGGTG
>NC_068987.1:52354941-52355955 GCF_001194135.2 Octopus bimaculoides | reverse complement strand
ATATATATATATATATATATATATATATATATATATAAATCATAGACATTTACATATATGTATCATATATGATATATGTATATATATATCATATATATTTTATATATGTTATATGTTCTTCTGTGGGTGTGTCTATGTTTGTGTAAGTGGATGCGTGTGTGTATATCTATGCGCTTGTGTGTATGGATCACCGGCTATTATTTTAAAAGCCTGCCAGTCAGATCGTGCAAAACAACAGTAGATACTTTTTGAGAATTTCTTTGCAAGTTGTAAATTTTCCAAAATGCTTTAAGTGTCCATTTAGCAGAAAGACTGCAAATGCCGAAAAATACGGATGTGACATGTGTTGAAATTGCCAAGGCTACTGACAAAATATACGATGAAATGATAAGTCGCACGCTATGTAATCTTGGAATCACTAGAAAATTTGGAGAAGGCTGCATGTTTTAGAAGATAGAAGTCAGACAGCTGCAAGCAATGGTCCTCTCTCGGGGAAAACATCAACTGTCCATGGAATCACGTAAGGTACTGTATTTGGACCAAAACACCAGATATTCCCTCTGACATGCAGTCAACCGTTCTCACCATCTGTACGGATGATACAAGATAATCACAGGCAGTCAAGAACTCTGGTGATATCCTAAAACTAGAAAGATATGAACGCAATCTACAAGTGAACTGATAAAAGTAACATGGATTTGAATGCTGAGGAGATTCAATCACTCCACACTTGGCCCGCGAAACGAATACAATAAGAGTACGGAGAACAGAGGTTAATGCAATCCCAGTGTCGGTGCCCGACCTGGAATCCACGCGAGCGAGGATACAGTCTAGCAAGTGTATATATCTAAGATGGCAACAGAGTGATATCATAATGTCGAGTAGAACCAAGAAAAAGCATACCACGTTACTCCTATGGAGAACGTTCGTCCTCAGGAAGCACTCACTTCTGGCTAAAACCAGTAGAATAAGGTGCATATATCTATGTCTCTCTCTCTCTCTCTCTCTCTCTCT
>NC_068987.1:52347960-52354495 GCF_001194135.2 Octopus bimaculoides | reverse complement strand
TATATATATATATATATATATATCCATATCTCTATATATTTATATCGATATATATCTATATATTTATCTATCGTGAAAATATCACTATGAATAAAGACCACAAGTAAATGATATTGTGTGTCAGTATGAATTATTTAGTGGTTCCAACTTATTCCATATCCTTTTGATCATGAATACATCAGACACTAAATAATTGGCGTTTCTTAAAGTGGCAGACCAAAGTGTTATATTAACGCTACTAATTGTGATAGGGTTAGTAATGATAATATAAAATAGTGTTAGGAAATCCAGTTTAAAATAATGGATAAAATATTTCGTTGTTAGGAAGCAGGTATACTAAACAATATATAATATTATTGGTAAGAGATGTGTTGGGCATACGTTCATATCGCTATCTGTGCTGTTATCAATAAACAAGTTCACAACATCTTACACATATTCCAAAATACGTTTTTCTCTGCACGTTTTTTATCGAGGACATGATCTTAAACACCAGCATCATCACTACGGTTAGCATGACTATTATAAAATTCTTTATTATCACTGTTATTAACACAATGAGTATGATATTCACCATCTACTCACCCATCATTTTTCAAACAGACAATCAGCGCCGTGGTCAAAATCAACATCATCATCATCATCAGCTTCATCACAACCACCACCAACAACAACAACAACACTCTCAACGTCAGCAATAGCCCTATCATCATTATTAACACTACCGTCACCACTCCCATTCCAACACACCTATTGTCATTCACTTTCAGTACTGTCATCTCAATACTATCATCACATCTCATTCCACTTTAGTCTTATTCTTTCTACCTATTGATCTATCCACCCTAGTTTTTATTACACACTTTTACTATTCTGTTTCCTTCACTGTTCATATGACATCACATTACACACATCCAGTGCTAGCACAATTTCGTTTTTAAATAGTTGTATTCAAGGACAAAGGAGATGTATTGTTAGACGGGCCCAGATGTTTCGAAGGAAACGGAAGGCCGTCTTTGGTAACAAACAATTAGCAATAAAAGAAATACACGCAGAGATACTCACAAATATTAGGTAATAATTGTTCATGAGTACACACGCAGGCACGAGCACGCACAGACATATGAATACACATACACACACACGCACACATACACACATGAACACACGCATTTATAGTTATCAGTGTGTTGCGTATTTGAAACCAACTGAAAAAAGTTTATTTCTTTCGGATCCCCCAGAGAAAGTACTAGCACGATTACAAGAAGTGCAGTCATTATTGCGATATGTGCAGGTTTCAATGAGTTATAAGTTATTAAGTTACTAAACTTTGCAAACTCTTCTGTACGCGACGTTCGAATGGAACTGAAGGCCTCAAGTAGGAGTGTTTGAATTGTCTTAAAAAGGAAAAACATGCTAAACGTCCGTAAGCTATAATGAAACCGCAATTCATCACACAGGTTCATTTATGATTCCTAGGAATGTCAATCACCAAAGAATTGCAGGTGTCGGAATAGACTATGAGAACTGTGGTGCATGAGGACATTTGGTACAAGTCAAATGTCCTAAGGAGAGTCCTCTCCTTGCCGTAAAAGACACAAGGAAACCGTTTGAGCCGTGTCAAGCGGTTACTTAACAAAGTTAAAAAACCGCACGAACACGCAATGCTTTAATTCATATCTGATGACGAAAGTTTCGATCAACATGAAAGATCAGACAGGAAATTTTCTACCAACACAAAAGATAAGAAAGATATTACAGATGGCTATATGCAGATCGTTCTGATGATCCCACAGTTTTAGTGGTAGGGAGTAAGGAAGGTCATGTTCTATCATATCTTTCTTCAAAGTTTTAGAATTAATGTCTTTGTATATATATAGATGCCACAGACAATTGTTAATCCCTAGATGGATGGAGTACTCACTGAAGGCTATATGTATTTCACCAAAACTCAGCAGCTTCTCAGAATGACACTGCAACAGTAGAATGGATCTCTGTTAATCTTATCCATCATATAACTGCAAATATGAGGCATCCAAACTCCTTCGATTTAATACCACGGATTAAGTGTTGAGCTTTACTGAAAGGAAAACTAATTAGAATTCTTACAACAGTCATCGAAGCTAAAAGCGGATTCATAGAATAATGATTATCGATGAAATATGATCCAATTTTTTTAAAATTAAAATACATACATTTCCCGCTTGATTATGAATGATTCCATTAAATTACCTTATGCGAATGCATATATTCATATATATATATATATATATATATATATATATATATATATATATATATATATATATATATACACACACATATATGCGTGTGTGTGTTTGAGTATGTGTGTATGTCTGTTTTTCTGTGTGCGCGACAGATAAATTAGACATTTGTGATAATTTAATAAAATCCTCTATAATTAAACGAAAAACAAATGTGTGTTAATAAGAAAAATTATGTATAAACACAAAATTTATTGTTCTTAAACTAGAATGTTTTTGTCAGTGACTTGAAATTTCGCCCACTAAACTATCTCTATGTGTTTCAGCTGCATAGAGAATGTGCATTTGCATATGCAACCCGCAACATTCTACTATGCACCTTCATTCAATGTCTTTCCAAAACTATCGTTCGAACCGAAGTGATTTTATTTACATGTGGTCAGCTCATTCTTTAAAATTTCATTCTGATTTCAGATGCAAAAGAAAATGAAGGCATAATGTTGAAAATCGTTGTGTCTATAAAATTTATTTTATATCTCACATCTGGTAACCTTAGTTCTAGAACGAAGCTGAGAATTCTATACACTAAATTCGGTGAAAATATGTATCTTTGTGTTTTGATGCAAATTCATCTACGTATTAGAAGTGATTAAATGGAAGCAAGCTAAATTTATTTGAATCAATTGATGGAATTCTGAATGATTAGATTATATATCTGTAATATACGGTGCGTACTTAAGATGTCCATATGAAAGGTACGTACAATTCAATTGTATATTATATGGAACATACTGTATACTATATTTTATATTATATGGAATATACTGTATACTTTATTTTATATTATATGGAACATACTGTATACTTTATTTTATATTATATGGAACATATTGCATACTATATGCGTTGCTATGATTTGCCAAGAAGCCATTTTACGATGGTGAGAGTATCGGCATTTAATTGAAACTTAAACCAGATATTATACTGACACTTAACATGTAAATTCAGGCAACTCCCATTTGTGTAGTGGATACTGGCATATCTAACACCTGCATGGAAGTGTTTAAATATGTTTCCATGCAGGTACGGACACATCAAGGTCCGTTCATTTCTACTGTTAAGCAACTGGTGATTTGATGTGAAAGTCTGGTAAATTTTCTCCATATATAAATACATCTTCTTCTTCCTGTTATATATGGTGCACCTGTGCTAATTGTTTCCATTCTATACAAACGCTATCCATTTTATCCTTAGGAGGCCAAACGAACGTGTTCAAGCTAGTGTTGTGCATCTTAATTTTATCCTTAAACAAACTTAAATTGTTTGCCAGTCTCAATTTGAAGTTTTTTGAGGGCGCACCTATGTACAAATCGGAATTTCTCTCTGAGATAATCAGTGGTTAGTGGAACACATCGATCCCAGTGCTAATGACACTTATTGTATGGATCCCGAAAGGCAAATTCGACCTCGGTGAAATATGAACTCAGGACATAAAGACGGGCAAAATGCCGCTAAGCAATTTGTGATAATGATTCTGCCAGCTTACTGCCTGAAATTGTTATGGTATATTTATAATAATTTCATTCTTTCGACCGATCTTATTTATGGGTAAAATAATAATTAATACGCATTAATATATAGTGAGACGAATTTTCCCGACCGAAATATTATGACAAATGTATTAATTAGCAGCCAAAAGTTAAATAAGTATGACTATTTGCCGTTGAAATTCAATTTCGAAACTGTAATCATTTAATTAGTTTACTTTAAATTGTATTGATATCTCCGAAACATTCTTAGAATTGGATTAATATGTATAGACCAATAGTACATGAAAGGTGTAGAAAGTATAATACTGTTCTATATTAATTTGCTAATATGATATTATAGCGTTTAAAGTGAGAGATATGGAAATGCGTAGCGTTTCGCTTATACTCTTACGTTAGTCACCAAAGCAAATTACTCAGACGCTACGTACTTGGCGAATTTCGGCGCAGTTTCCATATTACAAACTTTATTGAAAGAATAATATATATAATATCGGTCTGAATGTATACTACGAGGCATTTACCTGGCGCACGTGAAATGGGATCGAACTAGGGAAAACATGGTTCCTGACGATATTTCCCAACTACACAGACATATGGAGCGGACCCGTAATAGTTCAAGCTGGTTATAAAATATGTAGTTATCATTCACGAAATAACAAACCCAGATAGAGCGAGTAAAGCATAAGTACACATTTTATGAAAGCTATCACCTCGAAGTTTTAAAGGTCAAAACGATTTTGATATTCAAGCAAAAACGTTATATTTGAAATTTGAACGATTTTAAACATTTTCTGACAATAGGAAAAGAATGGAGTAAAAGAGATAAAAGAAGAACAATGTTTAACAGAAAATTATAACTGAATGGATTTAATTTTATATGCAAATAAGCACTTCATGAATTCCAGATATATGAAAATGCCTTCGTAAAAGCATTCTCATTATGTGTGCGTATGTGTGTTTCAAATTTAATACTTCCTATTACATACAAAACTTAAAATACATGAGAATATAATTTATTATACTATTGCGTCTCAGAAATTTTAGATGGACGACAATATTACAAATATTAAATTCTTCTGGAAAATAGACATTTAAGTTCGCATATATTTATTTTCGTTATATTTGATATTTTCAAGAACGCATTTTAAAACAACGATACCCACTGATGAAGGATTACATCGGAAACGTTGGATATTCCACTCCTCACGGTATGTTCACTGTAATACTTTCACTTTTTTCTATAGTTTTAAAAGTCTTGTCCACGCAGAGCTACACAAGGTCAAGGTTCCTTGTAGTTTGCCTGATTGTACCCAAACACTAAATTATGGGGACTGCCATTCTCACTATGCCTATACACAGTTGCAAAGCATTTTAAGACTTTTCTTCTTTCTTTTTCCCTCTGACTGCTACTATATTGCTTTTCGATATTCTAATTTTATTTTCAAGAAACCTCGCTATTGCAGCCATTTTAACTTTATTGCATGCTGTCTGCACCTTAAAGTCATACCACGGTACCTCCAACTGATTCTTCATCCTTCCTTCAGACAGCAAAACTCTACTTAATATCCTGTGAACGTCACCAACATTCTTGCCTGTACTTACAAACAACATATGAGAGACACCACCCACCCACACCCTATGCGCCCAGCGCGAATACGTCACCCCGGAAATCACCCACTATAGCTCTCTTCGTATCGCTCTTTGATCGACCACACAACTTCAGGACACGGACCTTTATCCACGCCGCCTCAGTAGCAAACTTTACTACTTCCTTGTTGCACAAAAGACACGCAAAATTCACTCACTCATCCCCCGCCGTGCCACTTCTCCTGCCTCACTCAGGAGAAGTGGCACGGTCTATACCATCCAGAGCAATTTACCTCTCACTCACGCCGAACGAGCTTTACTTAGCAGAGGTCTTAATGCCATTCCTCTCCAAAATACACCCAGTGAATTTGACGCAAGCGCCGATACAGAAATGTTTCGCCGTCGGATACAGCTGAGTGCATTTTGCTATAATAGAAGCTGAGTTCCTCCGATTGAGGACGACTTTACTTCATTCAAAAAACGTTTCTCCAACTGGACACTAAATATACGATTACACCGTTCGGTAGATATATTTATTTAAAAAATGCCGTTTCGACCTCGGTGCCTTCAATTTCGTTGGAAAAACCGAGTATTTCAAACCTTCCCCCATCATAACTGGACGAAATCTTTACTCAGTTCTCTGGACCCGTCCCAGAGCTGTATGGTCGTTACATCGACGACTGTATTGGCACCACAAGACTGAACAGACAACAACTCAATTATTTTATTTTTGTCATTACCGCCTTTCACTCAGCCCTGTAATTGACCCAGACCATATCTGATACTTTTGTTTGTTTTCTGGATATCTCCATCTCAATACACAATACCCACCTCTCCACCTCTGTCTACTATAAACTTACTGACTCCCACTCCTACCTTCACTAGTCTTTCTCTAACCCCAACGTATTAAATCTGCAATACTTTTCTTTCAACTTCTTCGCCTTCGACGACTTTTCAGCTTTGATTCGGATTTCGAATCCCATTGCAAAACAATGCGATTTTTTTTTCTGAATCATGGCTATCCTCTATCAGTTGTAGACCCGGCACTCCACCGAACCCGAGCAATCAACCGCACCGCAGCTGTCCTACCATCTTCACGCACTTCCACTTTCCACCGACCGTATTCCACTCTCTCTCTCTCTCTCTCTCTCTCTCTCTCTCTCTCTCTCTCTC
>NC_068987.1:52346134-52346771 GCF_001194135.2 Octopus bimaculoides | reverse complement strand
TATACATACATCAAAATGAAAAGGACATTGAAGAACGATCCTAACAATGGAGAAAGTTTTATAAAAAAACTGTATATTTCAGGCGCCAAGGACTCTGAGAAGGATGCAGTCCAAAAGATGTGCAGTCACATTATTTGTGTCTGCCACGTTTATCAGATTCTGTATCATGCTGAATTTCCCTGCCGATTGCGTTAAGACTTCCTTAGGTGTGCTGTCCTTTTACCTTGAAATCCTCACAAGCATTTATTTGGTTTAAAGATAGTCGATGGCTGATATCAATAAATTTTATATTTCTGGGAACTGCAGCTTGCCCACATTAAGCTTCTTGCGTCTCATGGCTTTCGCTTCGACGTACATCGTGTCCTATGCCTGACATGACTTATCACCAATTTTATGACCTGTAGACCAGGCTTTCTGGTGATGGTAAAGTCAACCCTATGCCAGCGCTTAGAAACTGGGTGCATTCATATATATTTGTATTTGCTTTTTATAAATTTATGCACATACATACACATATACGCACACATATACACACATATATATGTATACACGCATAAATATATGATAAATATATATATATACATATGAAGATTCATATATATATATATATATATATATATATATATATATATATATA
>NC_068987.1:52340326-52345796 GCF_001194135.2 Octopus bimaculoides | reverse complement strand
TGTGTGTGTGTGTGAATCTTCATGAGACTATATTTGTATGTGTATATACGTGTGTGTGTATGTGTGTGCATTTGCGTCTGTCCATTTCTGACTCAGTATGCCTCTGTGCGTAAAGCCTATTATGATTGAAAATTTGCGTCAAAGAGTGTCATTCTGACTTTCAACATATTTGCTGCCAGAGGATGATAGTTTTGATTTATTTATCAGGACGATTATAAACCATGATGATTATATGAATGTCTTGTACTGAAATAGTTGAATATTTTCAGTATTCTATAATTGAAATCGTCTAAATCATCGTTCACTACATTTAATGTTATAATTTCGAAATTACATTTTTCAGCTTAAAGTAGTTGAAATGACATTCCCTCATTTTATACTCGTATGAATTTTATTGACATTAAAAAAAACCTATCTCGTTTAATTTTAACTACTTTAGACTGGAATTTCTGCTGATATGGTGGCTGTGGTAAACAAAGTCTTTATTTGGGATGAGGAAAATGTAATTGTACAAGAAATTTCTGGTTTTGAGAAAAAGTCATATGAGCAATTTATATCTTGGCAAATTCTGTTATGGTCAGTGGTATTTCATTGATTTAAGACTGACAGAATATACGGTAACAATACATTCCTGGTACTTATACACCCATATTTATTATCCCTCATGTTAATTTTACTATTGTTATGTGACGTTTGATACAATATTGTTTTAGTAAATGAATCTGTATCTAGTCTAGATATTGTAAGTTTTATTATATCGCATTGTCTTTTAATCTCACTGCAAATAATGCAACACATGCTAATCTTTGAATTGGCATTGGTTCTATGTATACGTAGTCATACAATAAAGGAAATTTCACCAGCATTTTTCCCAGTCGTTTAACAGGATGGTTTCCTAACTGTTACAATAATTTCTGTTAATATCATATTAATTGATAAATGTTTATTGGATATATCATAACTACATTTTTTTATATTTACAATAATTAGAAGTAGCATTTTTGTTAGCAAGTTTAGAGTAACCGAATTAAAACCATTTCCTCCTTCCAAATATTAGAAAAAATGACCTGGTACGAATTCTTGTGAGGCGAATTTATTATCATCATCATCATCATAATAATAATCATCATCATCATCATTATTATTATTATTATTACTATTTTTATTATTATTATTATTAAGATGCCGAGCTGGCTGAATCCTTAGCCCGATGGCAAAATGCTTAGTTACATTTCGTCCGTCTTTATATAATGAGTTCATATTCCGCCGTGGTCGACTTTGCCTTTCATGCTCGTGAGGTCGTTAAAATAAGTACCAATAGAACACTAGTGTCGATGTAATCGACGCATTATCGAGTACAGATAATATATGGCAAAAGTATTCCCATATTTTATAATGCTCCATGTTATTGGAAGAATGTTAATAAAGAATGATATAGTCGCATGTAAAAACAAGATATTTTATAAATCTAGTGATAATGTTAGAATGATACACATAAACACGTCTCTGCATTAAAAATACTTTAGCAGTATTATTAGTTTCGACGCACAAAATTTATATTTATATATATATATATATATATATATATATATATATATGTATATATATATATATGCAACGATATTTATGGTATTATTCGATAATTATAGAGACCGACTGGATGAGAGATTTGACCAAATTCTAAACACTGCGTATATATTCTGCATTTTTTTTATGTCAGCGCTTTTGTTTTGGGTTTTATCCACTCAACGGTTCACATTAGAGGCCATCGAATAATATGCAACTCTATAATAATACGTTGTAACATTTGAACATGCAAACATTTCCTATGCCCTATCTATCATTTCTATAAATACATTTGCAGCTGAATTTATCGTCAATATATACAAAATGTGTTAATTTGAACTACTGGAATACAATATCCAATTTTGTGAAATATCTTTTGCAGGCATGTCTGGACTATAAAGAAATGTATATATTTTACTATATGATGACAGCCTTGTAATAAGTGGGGGCGTAGTAAAACCATAAAGAAAATATAGAACCCATGTTTGAATGATTCAGAAAAAAGTCTTAATATGTGCCATTATTTAGCTGTGCATTTGAATGGAATATTTGTTGACTGATATGTTGTAAAATAAGAACTCCAGAAGATACCCCATTTTATTTCATCGGAATGCCTTATATTTCTATCCAAAATTTTATGACAAGTACACGAATTCCGTAATGTTATATATTTTGTTTCAATAAAATACAACTTTCATTACAAGTCAATTATTTGCTTGAGATGTAAGAATATAAGTCAAATATAGGATACTAAGTTTCAGTATCATTCTGATATCAAAATCCTTCTATGTACGAATTTTGACACGAAGAGTATATCCATAGCAACTTGTTTGTTTTGCTAGTCAACATTCTCTGAAAGCTTGTCGTTAATAACATTCATTTTGTTTCAATCTCTGTTACATTTTGTATTTGGTCTCTTTGAGTGTATGCGTGTGTGTGTGTGCTTGTGTGTGTGTGTGTTTGTGTGTGTGTGTGTGTATTTGGTCTCTTTGTGTGTGTGTATGTGTGAGCGCGCGCGTGTTCCTGTGTGCGTGTGTGCGTGTGTGTGTGTGTATGTTTCAGAATCTTTTGCTTTTGATAATTAAAAGAATACGGGCGTTCGTGCATTCTACTTATTGCAAAACAGAAGGTACATAAAATATGTTTTAGTGTTCACAGAAATATTTATGTATCAAAGTACAAACATGATATTGTACCCTTTTATTTGCTTTGAAAAATTTAGATATTCGCTTCCACTTTTAAAAATGAAACCGCAACGGATATCACATGCATTTGATCTCTGAGAATCAATGTGAAATCAGTAGTATTATGATTCTATTTGTCTCATCGATATTACGAACGAAGAGTTCTAAAAATTATTTTGAATAACAAATAAAGGACAATGAAAATATGTTAAATGTTATATATGATATAAAAGCAAAACAATACGAAATGCATAGTTCTAGCGGTAAGAGGACTTGAAAGTTGCTATTTCGACTGACAAGAAGAGTAAGTTGAAAGCATGTAGAGTTTGAAGTTGTATGTGATCTCAGCTTGTGTTTCTTAAAGCTAACACTGACTGTAAATCAAAAATGGATAGGTTGAGTTTAGAATATCCAAATTGATGCGCACAATATTTTGCTTTGTGTATGCGTGTATATGTGTGTGCATGTTTCTTTGTGTGTGTGTGTTTGCGTGTGCGTGTTTGCGTGTGTGTGTGAGTGCTTGTGTATATATATATATATGTATGTTTGTGTGTTTTTGTGTGTGTCTGTGTTTGTGTATGCGCATGTGTGTTACATTTGAAGAAACTGAAGATTGATTAACTTACACTTTGTGATATGGCATTTAAAATAGAATTATATCTTTTATACGAAAACACAATTCTCGCTTTTGAATATTTTGCTTCCTAGTAGCACCCCATCATTGGCAGAAGAATATGTTGCCTAGTTAAGAAGTCTGAGCATATGCAGAACACTGATGGCTGATTGCTGCGTGAAATTAATGATTAGCTGGTGTGATTTAAAAATTCGCCTGTCAAGTATAATAAAGAACAACGAGATTGCGGCAATAGAAATTAGTCTATAAAATGAGATAAAGTTCACCTTTTGCATTTGATTAGAATATGAAATATAAATTTAAATGTCTGAGAAAATTAGATCATGCAAGTATTTGCAAAATTTTAATAATCCAGATAAGTTTAAAATAATATAGTAACGCATACCTAACAACACAGGATAGTCTATATGTGCTAAATGGGGAATAATAGAGGTTCATAAATATATCACTGACAAGAAAAATAGCAAACGTTACATATTGAATTACTGAATCCATCTATACAAATATATATACATATATAAAGAGAGAGAGAGAGATTATGTATATTTGTATATCTGTTTGAGTGTGTAAACGGATATATATATACATATATAAATATGTATATATGTATATATATATATATATATATATATATATATGTGTGTGTGTGTGTGTGTGTGTGTGTGTGTGTGTGTGTGTATAAATATATATATATGTTTATATATAAATATAAATATACATATATACATATATATAAATATATATATATGTAATACATACGCAACAAACACGTGCAGATGTATATATTTCTTTCTGTGTGTGAGTGTGTTTATGTATGTGTCTGTGTGTGTCCATGTATATCAATATTATAGTCTTATTTCAATGCAAAATATTCGTCAATTCGCCTTTTGTTTACATCGCTATAAGTTACAGCGTGGTGAAATGAGACAAAAAGTGCGCCACACTTATTAACTGTGTCGATTTGTTTGGCGTATAATATGGCGTTGACGCAGAATTAATGCAATCCAATAACGGAAACGTGTAAAAAATATGTAAAGAGTATATTTATATTTTTTAACTCATTAAGCGTAAGATACTGTACTCGGCAAAAACAATCGCCGTGATGCTCTTTTCACGTTAATATCATAAATCTAGTTATATGCGCTTTCTAACTTATCAGAAGTATTGAAACAATTCTAATTTAAAAGACGCTCCAGCCAGAATTCTATTTTTTTATTCTCAGAAAAAATATCCTTCTGTATTAATATGGCCGTATATGATTTGAGCGACATTTATCAGCTATAGTTTATTTCCTTGCTGACTTGGAATTCCTTTAAGTAAACATGTCCTGTCTTTGAAATATACTAATGTGCGATTTGAGGGAACTCTGGCATTTATATCGCATGGAGATGTATATATTTTTTCGTGTATGTGTGCATGTGCGTGTATGTGTCTCTATGCGTTGTGTATGTGTTTGTATGTGTCTCTATGTGTTGTATATGCTGTGATTGTAACGGCCACCGGTCATCTACCTTTATTATCGATACTGTAAATTTAGTTTTGCAGGGTAATAAAGATAAATATTTGAGGTGTGTCATTAAAATACATGGAAATATAGTTCGGAGAAAACGTCTTCATGTTACAATATTTATAGCATCGCAATAAGTCTCTATTATGGCAATAAAAGTCAACTCCCTGTCATATAATATTCTCACGATTCTATTTAAAACTAAGCCATAGATTCATAATATATTTTGAAAATATATGACCGAAAGTCCTGTGTATTTTGTGATAGAATTGATTACTTCAAAGTCTGCTGTACAAAAAACGGTATATATTACTGAACTATAAAACAGAAATCTAAATTTGTATCAGTTAAAAAATTATTTAATCAGATTTTATAAAATACGAAATCTAACAAATTTTACATTCATACAGAAAAGAACTGACTTATAGGTTACAAATATGTAAGGGATTTGTAGTCAAAGATTAACATATAAGAGTATGCTGATTAACGATGTATGCAATTTAGGTAAATTTGAAACGAATAAGTAAAATAGTTAGTGTTATAATGACTATATATATATATATATATATATATATATAT
>NC_068987.1:52336632-52339016 GCF_001194135.2 Octopus bimaculoides | reverse complement strand
ATATATATATATATATATATATATATATATACATATATATCTATGTATATATGTATGTATACATATATCTTTATATGTATATATATATGCATATATAAAGATATATGAATGTGTATGAGTATAGATATATATGTACGTATATATTATATGTGTGTGTGGATTTATCCCCATTCAAAGACATTATCAGGAAAACCAAATTTTCACAACATTTTCCAGAGCACCTTCCGATTCACTGTATCAATCGTGTTGACAAGCCAACAAAGACCGTGTACAAGCCAATATTTTCTTCACGAACTTTTACTTGAATTTGTTGAAGGGTAAATCTCGTGTAAGCTATGCCTCTCCCAGTCGGAAATCCGCGTTGGGATTCAGGATAAATGCTGTTTATTACGTGTTTATTGATGCGGTCAACGATGACCGTCGGAAAATATTTTCCAGATATGTGCAACAAACTTCTGCTCCTGTGATTATCACATACATATTGCTTCACTTGTTTTTGTACAAGAGCATTATAGATACATATTTGAATTGCTGCGGAAGAGATCCAGTTTACCAGATCAAACATATCAATATGAGCTGATTTCTTACAAGTTGTGTACCACCATATTCATACACTTCTTTGGAAACACCATTTTGTCCAAGAGGTTTGACATTGCAGCATATTTTAATAGCCGTATCTTAGCAAGTTTCTCAATTATAGGCCTCGGAAATATTCGTTGATTACCACAGGTTCAGTAGTGGGTTTTTTATGTGATACAGATTTAAAGTAATCAGCCCATTTGTTCAAAATTTCTTCTTTGCTACTTAAGAGATATAAGTTGAAGTAATCACTAAAGACTCTACAACTAAACTTGACATCTTGGGAAAGTCATTGCGTAGATCGATCTGCATGTCGTAAAATGTTTCATGAAGCATGAAACCAATTTGAGTTGAAGAAACAGTGCTATAAAACAATTATATCGCGCAATCAACAAGATTCATTCGCCCAATCCTAGGCAAAATCAAATTCACCATTGATTATGTCTTCATAGCAAAATCCATACTTAGACTCAAATTATATTTACGCATTCATCACAAATTTACGCAACTTCTTTTGTTATGTAATTTAAAAAAAAGCTTTTTCCCTCTTTTCCTATATTTTTAACGTTATATCCTCTCCTCCACTCATATGTCGGCACTGACGGGAGCAATCACCTTCAGCAACTAAGACATCATTCCTACTTATCGGAAGGCTTGTCCTTCGCAGAGTTACTCATTTACATGTGAGTGGGCTGGAAGAGGACGAAACAAAATGCTTTGCTCAAGAACACGGTATATATACATGTGTGTGAGTGTCTGTATTGTTGAGCGTGTATGCTAATATATTGTTCAGTGAACCGTGTCAGCCATGACTTACGACGGCAAACATTGTCACTTGATAATAACACACTAAGGTAGCAGGGAAACTACTAAAATTTCTAAGACCAATCGTGTCACTATACTCTACCAATTAAATCCTATACAAAACAAATACTAATTTGAGCCATGAACTCCCTATAAAATCAGGACAAATGTCAAACACTAGTCAGAAGCAAGGCTGCTGTGACATAAACCAAGTCTTTCTATTTGAGGTTTTTGAAAATTAGTGTAAAGCGTGAAACCGATTAAAGTTTCAAATATTTTAATAAAAAATATTTTAAATATTCTCAGAGCATTTTCAATTTCTATTCTTTCATACAAACATACATAAATACATACATACATACATAAATACATACATACATACATAAATACATACATAAAAAATACATACATACATACATACATACATACATACATAATAAATACATACATACATACATACATACATGCATACATCATGATCCTACCCAAACTTAACATCTGCATTTGCATATTAGATGTGGAAAGTTTTCTATTCGTATTTGCATTTAGAAGAAAATTTTGGAAGGTAAAACAGATATTTAAATGATATAAAACTAGGAATATACGGATATATTGCAGAAAGTAAAAAAAATATATGTGAGCTATCAACCGTTACTAACCGCAAAATTACTCAAATTCAGGCAGACGTATCCTCACACACAACGGTACATGCATGCACAAAACCACTCAGACTTCCTTCCAAGTACTCACAGAAAAACGACGCGTCAGCTCACAGCTCGGAGCATGGAGTAATTTGATTTAGCATATGTGTATAAACAGCTAATCAAATATTTAATTTAATTACAAATACTACGGTCGAATTTCTTGGTTTGTACTATCAGGTAATTTGATTATACTCACATGTCTTCCGCTCTTCTCCCTTTTTTTATTTTTTTCATTCTTTCTTTCTCATTCTTGATATATATATATATATATATATATTTATATATATATTTATATAT
>NC_068987.1:52332350-52335551 GCF_001194135.2 Octopus bimaculoides | reverse complement strand
TATATATATATATGGGGGGCGTGTATTTTGCCATTTGCAATTCTTTTACAGGCAAATACCTATGAGTTTCGTTAGAAGATAATATCTCGTCTAAAAGCGAATTTCATTTATTTATTTACTTATTTATTTTATATTCTCAACTCTGGCATTTTATAAACTTGTGCCCGATGAATAAATTCTCTTTGATTGACAATTTGAAAGAAATATCATGAATATAGTATATATATCAATTCATATTCAATCTAATTACGTCGAGTCAGCTTAAAAGTTATCTCATATCATACCGACTCATCTAAAAGTAGTTAGTTATTAGTTATCTGAAAGTTTGCTAGCTCTAATATCTATACCTCTGTGCATCAAGTTTTGTTTCTCCTTTATTTATCCTTATAATCATATATTCATCTCTATATAGAGTGGCAATGAAATAAAGGAAACAAAATATAATAAAATAGGTAGAGAGTAAGGTGAGACTTTTAATTGTTCGGCTTTGAGATAAGAATGCAATTTTCAGCGCATGCGCCTGTGTTTGAACTGCTTACCTATTGTTATTTTTATATTTTCGAAAACTCGACGAGTTTATAGTAAATAATACGCACATGCCCAGCCCCGGCGTATATATGTATCCATAGATGCACTGGTAGACAAATGGAAGGTAAACTCACATGAACACTCTTACACATACATACATATATATACAAAATACAATAAATCGAACGACAGAGATAGGTGAGGGAGCAAAGAACAATGGAAAAATTGAAGAACGTTTTAAAGTTTCAAATCTACTCACTTCTACAGAAATGAATGAGCAGAGAAAAGAGATGCAGAGAGATCCAAATGGGTGCGTGAGTTAACTGTTGCACATGATATATGTATGTATGTATGTATGTATGTATGTTTGTATGTATGTATGTATGTATGTATGCATGTATGTATGTATGTATGTATGTATGTATGTCTATATGCATGTATGTATGTATGTATGTATGTATGCATGTATGTATGTATGTATGTATGTATGTATGTATATGGTGGCTGTGTGGCAAGAAGCAAGGTTCCGGGTTCAATTCTACTGCATGGTAACTTGAGCAACTGCCTTCTATTATAGCTTCGGTCTGACCAAAGACTTGAGAGCGCATTTGAAAGACGGACATTAAAAGAAGTTCGTCGTATATATGCATACATGCATATATCAATTTGTATGTGTCGTTGTGTCTGTGTTTGTTCTCCACTACCGTTTCACAACTGTTATAAGTGCATTTACATCCCCATAACTTATTGGTTTAGGAAAAGAAAGCGATAGAATATGTACCAGGTCTTACAAAATAATTACAAGGGTCGATTCATTTCGCGAACAAAAATTCCAGTTGGGGCCCCAGCATGACCGTGGTAAAACGACTGAAAAATTAAAATATAAAAGATACGTATGTATATTCATGCATATTCATATTTCTGTGTGTATTGAGTATATATGTAATCATACGTAAAAAATATACATGTCTACGTGTACGAGAGGTGTATGAACAGTCTTGAGCCACCCACCCCACCAAAAAACATGGTACAAGAAATTCTGATGAAGGTACAAAACTTCAAGGTCTTTGAGCCTTGAAAGCTCAAACCTTTTCATACATCCTTCGTGTGTTTATGCGAGAGTGTAAACAGTTGATACAAACAATACTCAAAGCATTATATACTCCCACATTGTTATATGGTCTGAATCAAAATGAAGAACAATTTAAATCAATTTAAATGTTTTTAGGTACACATATTTAGGCTCATATTGGTAATTTAATGTAACCTCATCATAACAAGGCACAAGACGGTAAGTTAGTATAAATTGATGATGCACTTCCTCCCTTCAAACTCCCAAAACAGAAATTGAAAGGCATTCTAGTTTAATCCATTTTAAAAAATAGATGTTTCTATTAGTTTTGCTTGCAGCTTCATGACACTAATTAAACAGTATTTCAAAAGATCCCATCGCTGTCATAAATTTCATAACTGCCATAACGTCAAAGTTAAATATTCCTTATAAAATAATACCGCTCCGATCATTGACCGCTATACAAGAGAGAAGCACTCATCATACAGTCTTGACTTCATACGTTAGACTGTTACTGCCGAAATATTAACAATTACGCAACAACCCTTACAACATCCCACACCTTCACTACATATTATCCAAACTGACTCATAAATCATTTTCATGGAAGATACACGCAACGTATGTGCTCCTTCCTCTGTTCAGATACAGAAATATTTGTGTCCCTGAGCTGTTTTATCTGAAGTAACAAGGTGTACGAAAACAATTTCCCTCACACTGCACGAAACATCCTTAATAAGATCCATCTTTACCCACGCAATGTTCATAATTACCAATATGAATTGGTGAGAAACTTTTCATATGCTTCGAGCTTGCCATAAACTATCAGTTCTATTACTGTCAATAACAGTAACCCTATTTAACGAGCTTCAAGCCAACAGCTGCCCATAAACCGGATAGTAACTAGTTCACTCACAACAACAAGACAGATTTCTGTAAGACGTAGAGCCTACTACGACTCGGTGAACACGCTGGTCAAGCAGATTTATAAATAAATATACACCATCAATTCGTTTACATCCATATGTAGAAATTGTTCTCTCTCTCTGCATGTGTGCGTGTATACAATTATGTGAGCGTGTTTGTATGTGCTTGTGGGTGTGTTTGTATGGGCTTGTGAGTGTATTTGTATGGGCTTGTGAGCGTTTGTGAATGTCCATGTATTGACACATAGCAATCCATATAAATAAATCAGTCTATAAGTTGGAATAAAACCGCGATATCTAAAGCATATATAAGAACGGTACTAAATTTTTGTGAAACAGAATATTTTAAAGTATTAAATTGCTTGTCAACAAGCATAACGTAAAAAGGTGTCTGTGTTTCTTGGATGACTGCCAGAAATCTTACATTGGTATGTTTAAATGCAATTTCGTTCCCCCAAAATTCCGCCTGGCACATTCGTTCCGTGCCTCTTTACTTATTCATTTTTAACCATTTCATCCACCACTTCTATTTGTGTACCTTCCTTGTCGCTGCCAACGCCTGTTATTCGGGCTTCCTCCAGCAAATCACTCTCCTATCACGCAAATAGATGCGACCGCTACTCCACGTTCCATATATATATATATACGCAATATATATCTACATTTGTGTCTCTG
>NC_068987.1:52330780-52331942 GCF_001194135.2 Octopus bimaculoides | reverse complement strand
GTGGTATAAAAGTTGTCACGTTATTGATATATACCATTCTCATTTTCCATATTTTCTCTCTCTAATTTGTCTCTAATGAAGGAATATCCCATACTGAAGGATATCCCAGAAACAGCTGTAAGATTTTCAATTTCTTCCCGTAATAACATTCTATGTTACTTGCCTTGCCTTAATGTTTGATGTCCTGTTTAACAATTATATATCCGTTGCATAGGAAATCTGCAATGGCTCCGTAACTACCGTCTCGGCTATAACCTTGGAGCACCAGTAATCCGTTACAGCACTTACCTAGCGTACCTAATCGTTTAGATCACCTGTGAACTATACTGTGAACTAAACTCTGTGTGGGGGGGGGTGTATACACACATACGCAAACTCGTATATATATATATATACGCAATATATATCTACATTTGTGTCTCTGGGCGTGTGTTTGTCCCACACTAACGCGTGACAAGCAGCGTTGGTTTGTTTACGTCATTGTCACATAATGGTTCTACAAAAGAGACAAATAGAATAACTCCTACGCTTTAAAACTATGAACTCAGGTTGATTTATTCAACTAAGCAAATTCATAATGAAATATCTGTAGATATTTCCCTTCCCAATTTAATGCAAGTTCTTCAAATATGCTAAATTAGATTTAAATCTCCAATTGAATAGATTGTTAAAACTTCTATTGCACTAGACTACGTATAATAACATCGAACACGAAAATAAGCATTGCTTTTGAAAATTAACCAATCAGTGTTCATTAAAATATCATTAAAAAACTATGCAAAATAACAGTCGCTGAGAAACATCGATCACAAGTTTCTAGAGTTACTTTTCGTCTACAACTTAAGAGTAATCGTAATTTTCTAATTTTCTAACTTAAAAGCAGTTCATGTTGGTGCCAGGTAAAGTGCTAAGAAGTGATTATATAAAATACGTTTATATATATACGTTATAGTTTCAATTCACAGATACCCGTTCTGCATTGAAATTGTATGAGGTGGAAAATTAGACATCTCTGTATTTGATCGTTATTCTTAGAAAATAGTCTTAAGATATATAGTAATATTTGTAATACTGAAAGGTAAGCTTCAAGTTAATATAGTCTTGCTTGCTTAAACCTGCAATACCATTGGTCATCGGTTTCTTTATATATATATATATATAT
>NC_068987.1:52329297-52330566 GCF_001194135.2 Octopus bimaculoides | reverse complement strand
ATAGATAGATAGATAGATAGATAGATAGATAGATAGATAGATAGATAGATAGATAGATAGATAGATAGATAGATAGATAGATATAGATATATAGATACATACCTACCGAAACATGAATATACGCAAATATATACATACATGTATATATATATGCATGTGTGTATGGGGGGGGGGCTTGTGTGCGCATTTGTTCACGCACGTGCTTCTGTGTATGTATGCATATATATACGTAGCTATTTGATAATACATCCGTTCTTGTAAAAACAATGTTACAAGAATGTGTGTGCTCCAAGACATTGAATTAACAACGTGTGGAAGAAAAGTCGTGTACATTCACTCATAGAGGATTATAACAGATTTTCATTATAATATCATACAGAGGCATATACCCATTTTCACACATGCACGCATAACTTTGAATCCTTATTACTGTTATTTCTCATACTCGATTTAACGCTGAAGAAAATAACGTGCAGGCTTCTTTGACATATTGCCAATGATATATTTCTTCTAGGTAAATTATTTCTTATTTTGCATTATATTCATATATCAAAAACATATATTAAAAAAATGTAATTCAAGCAAAAGAGACTTCTCTTATCTGCAATGCCTGGCTTAATAATAAGAATTAAGAGTTCTGGAACTCATGAGTCTTTCCTCGGGTTTCCACATAATTAAACATGCAGCTTCAAGCAAATATAGACACGCTTTCTTAAACCTGCATTATCATTGATATACTTTGCCGTTGTAATTGTGTTTGTTTCTCTTTTAGATTTCTCTCTTGTTATCTCCCTAATAACTGTTTCGTGTTCCTTTTATTCTCAGTGAGATTTGTTTCATTCACACGCATGTACACGTGAACCAAATATGCGTGTATGTCATAATAATCACAACAAGTGAAGCCTTTGATTCATCACTCGCGATTATATGTGTGGCAGTTATATATATGTGTGTGTGTGTGTGTGTGTGCGCGTAAGTATATAGGTATATATTTTAACTCTCTGAGCGAGATATAAACAGCAGCAATACGGACTCGTAACATATAATTGCCAACCAAGTGTGGCGTCCTATACGGGACAGTGCTACTAACGTTTATAGCCCCAGGAAGATATCTCTTCCAGCTGGCTAACGACACACCCAATTAGTATTTGTGAGAGGAAGTCATCGTTATCATCACTAGCCCTACGTGATACATTCCGTCCAGTATAGGACATCACACATGGTTGGCAACTATATATACATATATATATATATATATATATATATATA
>NC_068987.1:52325320-52328843 GCF_001194135.2 Octopus bimaculoides | reverse complement strand
CTTGGAGCCCCAGTAATCCGTTACAGCACTTACCTAGCGTACCTAATCGTTTAGATCACCTGTGAACTATACTGTGAACTAAACTCTGTGTGTGTGTGGGGGTGTATGTATACACACATACGCAAACACGTATATATATACGCAATATATATCTACATTTGTGTCTCTGGGCGTGTGTTTGTCCCACACTAACGCTTGACAAGCAGCGTTGGTTTGTTTACGTCATTGTCACACAATGTTCATAACTAATTTTCAAATAGAAAGGAAATTTAAATCGATTAAAATCAATTAAAATTATCGAAAATAAATTCTATTCAAAAATACAGCTGATTGTCACGTCTTAAATAGAAAAATAATTATAATAAATAAATATATATATCAACCAACAATAAGTACCAAATAAATTTATATAAAATACTTATTTTATAAAGATAGAAAAATTATTTCAAATATTAAAATAGTAAACATTCCATAATCATCCCTACATCCATTATAATATATGCTAACATGTATATTATATACAAAAAACAGCTTACATAAATTATTATCGTTTTTAAATACAATTTGAACGAAATCATTACATTGTTGAGATCTGACTTGAGATGACTAATTTTCTTTTGCGCTTCTATTTCAGTTATTTTATTTGACTGAAAAAAAAAAGCCATTGAATTAGCGTGATCTACAGATGTTGAAATTTCGCTCAAATATAACCCGACTCTATATAATTAGGAAAGGAGTTGAAGTGAAAGAGATTAAAAGTATGTGTGCATAATATCTCATGGAGATCTGAAGTGTTGTCGTACGTATCTCCTAAATTCTTGGAAATAAAACTAACATCATGACAAGAGTAATGTCTTCCTCGCTTGTAAACCCAAACTAACACTGACAGCCATTGCAAAGAGGATACTAAATAATGAGAGAATAACCCAACGAATCCTGTATGCTATTACGAGAGGAAAAGTACATTTTTCTACTAACATGATAGTTGGGCAAAAATAGGAATAGTCCCCCTCTAGTTGACACTGCCTCTGAACTTCTCGAAATTTCAAACAATTGTTGAACAACCATCAACGCATCTCAGGATATACTTTTGCATGCGTTTCGTAGCCTCTCACAGGATTACAGAGCCGATTATCTTATGATCATCTCTCTCTGAACCATCAAAATGTTGCTGTGATTCAAAGATACATCTGGTACCCTCTGAATACACATAGTACAGATCAGTTCACCTGACTATCTGATAACAATGCACAATTCTTTTCACGCTTTCTGTGTCCCTGTTCAAACCCTTTGAGGGAAACCAGATTCATATATTATTATCACATTTAAGTACACCAAAACTCCGTAAGATTGCAAGCTAAATGTTCTAATTCTTATGTTCTATATTGTCATCATAAAATCTTGGTCCATAATCCCTCTCAATCCCATTAGAGATTTATTTTAGTTCAACCCCTTCTATCTTCCACACACACACCGATTACTTTGTTGACCATCAAGAAGCTTCAAGCACAGTAACTTATGTTGACTGAAGTTGAACTGTAAAACAAATCTGTATTTCAGTAATGGTCAACTCATCTGTGCAAGAAGACACTATTTTCATCACTGCAATATACTATACAGAATATACTGTTCTCTAAACCAAGTGTTGCAACTGAATATACCAAATATTTTTTCAGAATATATTCTGTCTTATTTAAAAAATAAACATACAATTTGCAAACAACCATAGTCATATATCTAAAAATCAGCTACAAAAGATTCAGACACCATACACGTTTGCAAAATACAACTTTAGATTCATGTATGCGCTTCATTAAAAAGATAGTATGAAAATATAACAAAAAATAAAACAATATTAATAGAAGTTTCAGTTCATGTTAGCAAAATTGATTCTGTATTCCTTCGGCATACGAGAAACGCCGTTTGCTGCACTGACATAGCAACATTATTATTATTGAGAGTTAAGCAGTTTACATCCCAACCACATCGTTATGGGTTCACTCCCACTGCGTGTCAACTTGAGTGGATGTTTTCTACTATAGACTCAGGTCGACCAAAGCGTTGTAGGTGGATTTCTTAGGCGGAAACTGAAAGAAGACTGTCATATTTGTGTGTTAGAGAGTGTGTATGCACGCAAATTTATGTCTGTGTTTGTTCCGAACGACAGCTCGGTAAGCGGTGTTGGTCTGTTTACGTCCCCGTAACTTAGTTCGGCAAAAGCACCCGGGTTTTTTAAAAAAATGTGCAGGGTCGATTTGTTCGACTGAAATTCTTCAGAGTGGTGCCACCAGCATGACTGCAATCTAATGATTAAAACAAGCAAGCGCTAAAAGACAAAACAAAAGATATGCATATACATGGAGGTTAGATTTTTACTCTTTAAATAAAAATTCATTAAGGTTGCTGTGAATATCGAGAGACTGATATTGACTCGTTATTCACGATTAATAGTAACTAACTGAGTCATACGGCTGTGGGTTGGTACGTCTGTGTTCTAGATCCGAATCGATTGTCTGTCCTAGTTATGATCAACACTTCATGCGATCTCGATTGCCGTAAATGAGTCTTGAATTGCTAATCATTGCAACTGAAATTCATAATGAATTTCATTGTGAGTTTCGTGCTCCCCAACGGTATGAGACGTAGAAATTCTTGAAATAAACCCCACTCTAGTGCATGTCGATATAATCATGTAAAGCCTAGCCAGATATTGCACGACTAAAGTTCAATTTGCTGAATTTAATGAAAAACAATGTAGAAGAGAACAATACGTATCGATAAATTTTGTATGGAGTATCAGAACCAGAATCTGAGAGAGTACTGTATCTACGGAGAAAATTTATTACGGAAACATATTTTATAACGTTATATGCAAACGACTAAACAGGTTATTACATACATTTCGTCTTTCTTTTCCATAAAATAAATTATCATATGTAAAGAATACAAGAAACAACTACAGACAATGTATTGGAAATTGAAAAATGAAACAAAAGTAATCACATTTTGACCTATAAAAACATTTTCTCTGATATTTTGATTTTTGTTTAATTTTGTGCAATAAAAGCAGACAGTTGCTAAATAAATAATAATTCGAGAATGTTCTTTCTAGATATTCTGTCGAATATCGATTAACGAATGAAACTTTTAATAGATCTATTATTTCAGTTGTGACTTCGATTGTAGTGGACCGTAAGTAATCCAAAAGTCGATTTTTGACGTAAAAATTATTGAAAGTTTAAAGAAGGATTTCCTTCTATGCAAGCTATTAATTTTCCTTTTTTGCCTTGACGTTCTACATCAAAGAAATATTAATATAAAGTTTGTAAAAATGAAATATAAAATAAATGAGTAAAAGAAATGCTCAAGAATACGAGTGCAAGGTTTAGAGTGAATTTACACAGAACATTAAGATTAGAGACACACGATTGTACTATTGCAGACATCTGATGTAATATAAATGTGCGTGCGTGCGATACATGTATATATATATATATATATATATATATATATATATATATAT
>NC_068987.1:52322923-52325303 GCF_001194135.2 Octopus bimaculoides | reverse complement strand
GGGGGGGGAGAGGGAGAGAAATATATACAAACATATATATATATATATATATGGTCTTTTCTACCGTTGTCAGAAACAGTCTACGGAAGAGGATGTCCATATACGTTGCAGGTTTGATGATGTCTGACATGTCCAATTCCGAATAAACAGGCATGACCGCTTAGGCTGCATGATAAGGTACGCATACAACGTAAATAGTAGCGACCATGTTTTTGCTCCTTTAAGCATAGCCCTGCGGGTATCTGCGAATGACGCTGTTGCCCGGAGGACTTCTGTTTTCATTAAGCTTTTTCCTCCGTCAAAATGCTGAGCAGCATCTGCTAATCGTGAATGGATCCGGTGCAGGGCTGTTTCTGTGTGGGAGAAAAGAGTAGCATCGTCTTCAAAAGTGTAATCCATTGAGGACTTGTTCCAGTGTTTTGATGTGTGACAGCTGGCGCTTCAAATTGAAGTGTACGGTACTGAATGTAGATGCCATCTTCATCATCGTGGTCTTCAGTGGCCTGCTTGAGTATCATACCGAAGAGTGGTGTTGTGAAGAGTTGGCTTGAGGACACAATCTTCATTCACACCGTTTCCAATGGGAAAGGGCTTGGTGGGTTCTTCACACCTATCTGAGCAAAGCCTGCTTAATGATCGTTGATGGGTGGTGACATCCCAAACAGTGTATTATTTTCCATATGCCTTTTCTGCTTACATAATTGGTTGACAAGGTTGACAATGGTGATTGAAAGGCATTTGTCTTTTCCTCTCTCTTTCCTTGGAGCTGTAATCCCATTTGCTCTGAAGCTGTGGTGGTATTCTGGAACATTTTCGACTTGAATGGTGAGCAATGCGGAGCGCCCTGGATCTTTTCTTCAAAATCCTCCTGCAGTTGGGTCAGTCAGACTTTTCTTCCTTACTCTAACACAGGATGATGAAGCTTGCATCGCAGAAATGCTTGGTATCTTGCCTTGCTACCAGGAGCAGACAAAAATCTCACTGAGTTTAGAATGCAGCGCTACGTTTCATTTTGTCCACTGATATATTTCCTTTCCACATTTCAGTTGTTCTATGCCTTTGGTCGTACCTGCGAGGGAAGATATTCCGTCCTGTTCTGACTTCGATTGCTGCTGTGAGACATGAAGCTCTGCTGAGACTTGGAATTAGCGATTGACACTGAAAATAGTTTTAAAGTTTCCCTATGACCGGTTTAAGAAAGCAGCAAATTAGTATGAAAAGTGTCCCAGTCTCGCTGCACAATGAACACAGGAAAACAGACTTCACTGAGGTAAGCATTATGAATGTTCAGACCGGGGTGTTCATGTGCAACAAGAGCAGAATGTCTACAGAGTCTCATTCTCTGAGCATTATTTATCATGCATTTGATATCACGCCTGCTTGATGTCATGTACACCTACTTCATGTGTGAATCTTTTGTTTTTGTCGTAGTTCGACCGCGTTTGGCAATGTCTATGTGACAACTGGATTTTCAAATTGGGTGGTTAAAGTGAAACTTTGATTAGGCTACCGTTATTTGACCTCTCACCGTATGTGGAAATGACAGAACTCTTCTAATCTGGAAAGCAATCTCCTTAGGAAAATAACATTCTGATGTATACATGTATATATGTATACGCAAGGTTAGAAGATTAAAATTACGATTCTAATTATTTATCTATACTTTCGTAATTTATTAACCTTAATTAGAGTATATTTTAAATCTTGATAAACCATTGTAACAACCATAACATACTAAATTTATGTACGTATGAACATAACGGTATGGGTGTTTTTATATATACGCGTGTATCTGTGAGAGATAATGTATATATATATATATATATATATATATATATATATATGTGTGTGTCTGTGTATACATATTTAGGGTTTTGTATAAAATAAAAGTGTTTTAACTGATTTTTCTGTGTACATATACGCATTATCATTTATATTTTCACTCTTACCCTTGTTTTGACTCTTATCAATATTATTTTTTTTAAATATATAAATATGCATTTACGTATGATTTTTTGGATGTATGGACATTTTTGTGTAAAAATGTATTTATTAAAACATAGGTTTGTTTATATATTCAAATATGAGTGTACTTGTGAATAAGTATAGGAGCATATTTGTGTAGATGTAATTTTTATTCTTATTTAAAAAAAAATATAAGTAAACATTTAGATGTTTGTGTATGTGTAAATATAAATGTGTGTATATGATTGTGTATACAAGTTTATGTGAGTGTGCATGTCCACATGTGTATGTATGTGTATATACATATATATATATATATATATGTATATACACATACATACACATGTGGACATGCACACTCACATAAACTTGTATACACAATCATATACACACATTTATATTTACACATACACAA
>NC_068987.1:52320301-52321555 GCF_001194135.2 Octopus bimaculoides | reverse complement strand
CTTACGTTTAAGATGATTCCCATGCTTTCCCTGATGAGAAGGTTACAACTTTAATATCAAAGATCCCTATGGATCACAGAGGTTGTAATCCTTTGAAACATATGTAGGAATAAAGTATGCAATTATAACATGCGTTTTCGCCAATCCTTAAATTCTTAAATATACTCAAATACCCAAAATTTCAAGGAGTTCCTGCCTTAAAAACAGGAACTAAACCACAGTTATTTTGTGTTCTTTGCTACATTGGTTTCTATTAACCGATTTATTCTATCAGAAGAATTTTTATTCATTAAGATAGAAGAAATACACTTAATTATATATATATATATATATATATATATATATACGCCCAAGTTATTGAAAATCTTTCTTGCGATATTTGGATTTACTTGTCATACATGAAAAATTAACTTCGATGTTAATTCTACTTGTATTTATTGATATTTGGTTGTCTGATATGGTTAACCAAATTCGTTTAACAATGAGTGATTTATAGATATCTGGATTTATTAATCCATTTTATGTCTCATATATATATATATATATATATATTGTCTGTAATATATAATATATTATATATTTCTGCATCTTATCCTACATCCGGCTACGTTATTCGGAAATCGATCCAAGCAGTCGAATTATTTCGCTGGCAGCAGCTTACCACATAACTTATGTATTACTAACAAATGAAACAATTTTTAATACAGTTTTACGTATAACTGTATGTCTGTGTAGTTGAGTGCATCGATCTTAACAAAGTAATCTATATTTATTGAAGTACATGTTAAATCATATGAAGTAGATGCAGAGAACTGAATAAATATAATGAAATGTTTCGATTGGTTATATGAATTAATGCTACGATTCTACCGCACCTTCTCATTTCTGAGAATGACTAATACAGGACTACTCTTTAAGTATATATATGTATTACTATTATTCATCGTTCATATAGTTATATTTGCAACCACATTTAAACTTCCAGGATTTCAATGAACTTGTAAAGTAATACAATTTTATAGTACACTTTTCTCTTATTCCGCTACATAGAGATTTGCGTGACACACTACACGTGTAATCATGCATGTCTATTAAATACATACAGTTACGAATACATACATACATGCACACACATACACACACATACATATACACGCACATTTCTATCCAACTATATATATACATATATACATATATATATACATATATATATACATATATATATATATAGATATATACAAATATATATATATA
>NC_068987.1:52317961-52319819 GCF_001194135.2 Octopus bimaculoides | reverse complement strand
TATATATACATGTTATTTATATGTATACATATATATATATACATATATATATACATACACATATTTATATATATATGTGCGTATGTGTGTGCGGTATGGTTATCTATAGTATACGCTACCTTTGTTTAAAATATTGTGATGCGAAACTATTCATTTACTCACTGACGAGAAGGAAATGGTTGTCAAGCAAAAAGCACATGATGAACGTCTTCTCGGCATTAATTTTCACATTTATGGACTTCATGTGCAAATGATACCTTAAAACGTTTCCTATTCTCCATTGGTTCAGTTATATGAGGTACCTTATTATAGCTTAACTTCCAGTCAATTTCCTAGCTCGTGGCATGAAATCTTAGTATTCTACATTCTATCCACTTCATATTCAGAGAAATAGTTAACTCTTTCGTTAATGGACTCCAATATATTATGGTGGCATGCGTTTAATCTCAGATTAAACGTATCAATATATTTGAGAG
Source organism: Octopus bimaculoides (assembly GCF_001194135.2). NCBI lineage: Eukaryota > Metazoa > Mollusca > Cephalopoda > Octopoda > Octopodidae > Octopus > Octopus bimaculoides. The sequence continues at coordinate 52,319,343 of NC_068987.1, read as the reverse complement.
ATTATAATTTTTATAATTTCCTCCTGAATTTATAATGAATTTATTTTTATAATCTCGTATGACTATTCTCATACTGTCATGAGTAATCTCTGAACGTTGTATGTTACATAATTGATAATTTAGTATTAATTTAATAGCCTATTAAACATCTGATTGTATTGATATATTAATTGCCTTAATTTCTAATAACATATACTTAACAATACAACAATCAATAAACGTAAATCAATTTGATACAAGAAAAATAGTCCTTTTGATATAAACCTCGTAGCTGTTGTTCAATTAATTTCTCTACACAATTGCTTTGATCCACGACAATTAAATAAAATGTCGGTCAGTTTCAACTTTGATCCACGATTCAATTAATCGACTAAGATGACTCTATTCATCATCATCTATTGGTTTAACTTTCATTACTTTAGTATGCCAAAAGCCGGTAAACACAATTATTGCTCTTAAGACAACAGAATACCAGAGTTCCTGAAACCGTGATTAGCAGCGGATAATTTTATTTCCATAATCTATTTAAACTTAATGATTTTAGAAATGTTTACAATCTGCGTACACGTATACACACATATAGAGACATAGAACACAAAGATCGATATGTAGAATACCAACAAAGTGAGGATAGCATCATGTCTGCACCGCCATTTTCAGATAAACACCATGTAATCTCAGCAGACAAAAGGAGGCCTAGATATTCTTAATTCGAAATCATTTAAAATTTCTTTTGAATTAGTTCTGCTTTAATTAATGTTAATCTAAAGAGCACTTTTATTTAATACTAACGCATACATACCCACATACACAAATAAACACACAAAAATACACACATGCACACACATAAAATACACACAATTACAAATATACACGCGCAAGTACGCATAAATGTGTATAAAGGTAGCAACGCTGCTAGCAAGGGTAGAAATATAATACAAAAACAATAATAAACATCATATAAGGTTGAATAATATTAATTAGAATAGATTATTTTGGGAGTATAAATGTGCAAAATACTAACTGTTGTATTCCACGATAGGAAACCGTAGCTTCTCATAATATTAAAATGAACATTCCTCCGGCAGACATAAGCAACAATGAAGTTTCCCTTCGAGCCACCGTCACAATTCTCTCTTCTACCACTCAGAATTTAGTGAATAACATATTTGCAATGAAGAGAAGGAAACTAAATAGAACCAATAATTACAGGATGGAGGAGTATGCGTTGTCTCGTAGAAAAAGGCTGTCAACGATACAAGCAGTGTCCATCGCAACCTGTATATATATATATATATATATATATATATATAAATATACGACAGGTTTCTTTCAGTTTTCGTCTACTAAATACACTCACACACATATATTTCTTCCCCGCT
>NC_068987.1:52313715-52317864 GCF_001194135.2 Octopus bimaculoides | reverse complement strand
CTCTCTCTCTCTCTCTCTCTCTCCCTCTCTCTCTCTCTCTCTGTGAAATACTTATGTATTTAGCTCAACAAAATATGGCCCTGAGAAAATAAAATTTTTCCTAGGTGTCTCTGTGATAAAATACATACTCATTACTTCATATATTGTATCAGATGTACAAATAGGCAAATAAATTTTATATACTTAATATGTTCCACGGTCAATTTACGATCAACCAAGAGACAAACGAGATGGTCATAAACGCTTTAAAAGTAGTAGACAAATTTCTGTCAATACACAAGATATTGCCATGTAAAAAACAAAAGCGCATTGGACAATGCAAGCCAAAATAATATTCGTTCGCCAGAAAGAGTAATAACGCCTGAAACACATTTTTATCTTAGGCTTGTTCAATGACAGATATTATTTGCATTAAACAATAGTAAACGTAATAACAAATAGTCAAAGAAATATATAATCTATCAGGCTCTGTTGTGCATAAAAGACGAAAATGAAGAATAAATGATTAAAAGAATGTTTTATTTGTTGAAACTGTATTTTTTAATTTTTTGGCTCAGATAATGTGGAAATTCTAAATGAGCATTTTTATCAAGATATTATCTGTTCTGATATTACAGTGAGATAGATATTTCAGTATTGAGGGAAAAGCACATGATCTGTTTGCAAGATATATATGTATATATAAAATGTATCTATCAAAATCAAATTTTATATTCATACACAAACAAATGATAACTCACACGTACAAAACTAACATACACCATGTATGTATAACTAGATGTACCATAAAAACAAAATGTTTATATGAATGAAGTATAACTATACAATATATCAAGTAACTAGAAACGTTTATGTTTTAACGATCTAATTTAATATAGTTTAATATTTGTGAACGATAAGTGACACATTTCCTGATATATTTTATCGATCATTAGAATCATATTGCTTAATTGATACATAAGGCAAGTATCTATGAGTAGGCTTCCTCTTATATTTCGTTACAAAACATAGGTATATTATCGATTTACTAATTTATATTTACTCGGCAATAAAATATAACCTTTAGCTGAAGTTTAATGTGAGGATACAAACATTCATTCTCGACGTATTACAAGTTGTATCTACATGTAAACAGACATGCAGACACAGACGCACACACATATTTAGGTATATGTTTGCGCATGTCTACATGCCTGTGTGTCAGTGTGTATACACTTGTATATATGTACCATGATACATCAGTACATAGATATATACACAAATATATTCATATGTGCAAAATACTAACTGTTGTGAGCAGGTGTAGCAGAAGCATAGCAGTTGCGTCGTAGTGTATAAATATGGATAAATATAACCAGGACATATGATTTTATGTAAGATGAAAGTATTCTAAATCGAGTGTTCTTTGGAAAATCATCTTCTGGAAAACGACATCCATTCGACGAACTTATGACAATATAAAGCCAATTTCCTAATATTTATTGTAATATAATTATCGTCGAAATTCGCAAAAGGTCTAGTTTTAGATAGAAAAAAAAATACGTTTGTGTATTGAAGAGTTTTGCAGAAATTGCTTTAAACGAGTTAAATCAGAAAGAGACCCAGGTACAGGAAACCATATCCATAGCATCTTCAAATTTTCAACTCCTCATCAATTTTCATTCTAATTGTGGACTTGCTTACTTTTCAGTACTCGGCGAACAAACCTAATGCTGTAACAGATAATGGGTACGAGTTAGAAGGCATGCCATTAAATCATTGAATGAATATTGTCTTTTCTATTAGTGCTCACAACAAGCCGATGTCTGTACAAAATACCTATTGTAATTCTTCGTACCACTTATGAGAGAAAAGTAATATTTTAAAAACTTGTTGTGAAAGCCGCAAATCATCAACTGACCTAAAAATATTAACTCCGTTTTGCAGCGCAGTACAAAAGCAACGGCTCCAGCCGTTATTAAGCCATGTACATTTGTTTGTCTCAGAATTCATTAATCAGAAAAATATGCACTCGTATATTGGTCAATAGACCGGGTATATTAAACAAAGTGTACGCTATTATACATGTTCAGCCGATCTTAGCAAAATGTTTCGCACTCGATATTAAATCACCCAATATTAGATAATACGACGGTTAAGTAATAACATGTGTTTTTCAGAGACGGCAGGAATAGAAATGCCTGACGGCTGCTCTCTATTGTTGATGAAGGGAACGTCATATCCAGTTTCTGGATAGATGCTGGTGAAAAAGACGAATCGAAGTTGTGGGAAGGGAACCAAGCAAACTTATAAATCTAGAGTATTTCCTTTAACTCCAAAGCATCTGAGATGATTTAAGATGGCAAGAGTTTGGTGACAATATATTATCATAAAGATAGAAACCGCAATACGACACAACTGGTATTGACCCTGCCAGTGACAAAGAACAAAGTCGACTCATTAATATTTAACTTGGAATATATTGTAACTTAGAATAAATCATACCACTGTTCGTTTTGTTGTCTTGTCTGATCAATCCACAAGGGAACAAGTCTACACGTATCAATAACTAACATTTTAAAGACAGGAAAGATTGTACCTATTTCTTAATGCATCAAGAATAGATTTATATATATATATATATATATATATATATATGTATATATATATAAAAAACAATACGTACAGGCATAAAACAGCCAAGCATATACACATCAGGACAGACAGACAGACAGACAGACAGACAACCGACAGACAGACAGACAACAGACAGACAGACAGACAACAGACAGACAGACAACAGACAGACAGACAACAGACAGACAGGCAGACAACAGATAGACAGACAACAGACAGACAGACAGCAGACAGACAGACAGCAGACAGACAACAGACAGATAGATAGATAGATAGATAGATAGATAGATAGATAGATAGATAGATAGATAGATAGATAGATAGATAGATACTAAATACAATCTGCATTATATTAATGAAAATGTCTATATACTATTCAGTGCTATGTCCTATTCTATCGGCGTAGAATGAAGGAGACCTAGTTTTAGTGGGAGAACAATTACTGGACAATTTCACACCATCGTGCTGTCATTGAGTACCTTTCTCGGAGCTTCCCATGTCTCAGGCATTTGGGCTCGGCCTTCAGTTTGAAGAAATTTCGTTTTTACCAGGAAACTGTCATGGATGCAAACATGTGCAGACATTCGTATGTGAATAACCGAAAGTAGGATAAACGTAAGTTAATATTGTAGTTCCTACGCACGTGTCAACATTATAGTAGTTCGAAACGCTTCAATAACAGTTGCTAGAGGATTAGATGCTCAGCTACAACGGATCATCCATGAACACTTTCTTACATCAGGTTACAGAAAATAACGTATGCAAATATCCAGATATTTGTAAATATGTATCTGTGTGCTGACTTTCTATGCTTTTGAACGTAGTAAATGTATGAATGAGTTTGTGTGTGTATATATATGTGTGTATGTTCGTGTGTGTGTGTGTATGTGTGTGTGTGTCTACATTTCTGCCTTTTTGCGTGCGTGCTTGCGCGTCCGAGTGTATTTTGTTGCTCCATTTTTTTTTGGATAAACTATTTTGACATTTGAATAACAACTATATCATATAATATTTGCATTAATCGCCATGTTTATTTCCCTTTTCTCTTTCTTTTTTTTTTCTATGCACCATTCCACCAGTCACACGTCGTCGCACATATCGCACTATAAATTTCGAGAATGAAATACTAGTTATGTAAATTTATTATTTAAAAAAACATTTATGCCATTTCTCATATTCCCACTCAATGAGAGTTTTCTACACCATCCTTCTAATTTCATTCAATTTTTTGAAAAGTCGTCCTTTTTAATATTTTGTGTCAAATTACTACTAGTTTCTTTAGTATGAATGTATTTTTTTTACTTCATACTTCACTGTCCTTACAAAGTGATTCGCATTCGCTTAACACCTACTTGATTAATATTGAAATTGTTATGATTAACCGCTTAATAATAGCAATATTGATGATAATAATAATAATGATGATAATAATAATAATAATAATAATAATAATAATAATAATAATAATAATAATAATAATAACAACAACAATAATAATAACAATGAGGAGGAGGAGGAGGAGGAGGGGGAGGA
>NC_068987.1:52305737-52313668 GCF_001194135.2 Octopus bimaculoides | reverse complement strand
GGAGAAGAAGAAGAAGAAGAAGAAGAAGAAGAACGATAATAATAACAATAATAAAATGCCCACATGCTGTACCAAGCAGTGGATCTCATGACTTTTGATCTTAACTGACTGGAAGTGTTATCATATACATTGTTTTGTCTTTGTATAAAAGAATGGGCTACAGCAAATATTCTGCTCAACACCACAGATATTCTTGTCAGTTGTTTGACCTTAACTAACTGAGCATGTCACTACGTGGCTGACGATATGTGCATCTCTGAACAGGACCAGAAGTAGTGGGAAGCATCATAGTAATGTGCTGAGAGGAATTCTTTTGAATGTGAATAATTCACCTCTGGAAACATAGGAGTTTCGGTCAATCAACACTACTAAGCAACAAGAAGAAAAGAAAAATACTACGTAAATACAAAATTACAGAACAAGGTATACCTGAGGTAAAAGAACAGCCACAGCAAGATATCCTCACCAAAGAACAGAGAATCCGCCGATATGAGAAACGCCAATGTTTCCTTGAACTAAACACTCAGTTCAACTGCAACCCCAAAAGATTGTACCAAGATTGGCAAAAATAAAATATAGATTAATTCAGCACCAAGAGCAGAAAGAGTGGAAAAATTTGAGAAAGAAATTTGGTCGGTGAAGGAACAACCTCAGGAAAAGGTCCATGAAAACAACGAACACAGCCCCTGAACAACCCTGAACCCCCATAACAATTAAAGAGGCCAACCAGGCATTGCAAAATCTACGCAACTGGAAGGCACCCAGGTACGACAAAATCATCAACTTCTGATTAAAATAGCTGACAGTAACACATCAAAAAATTTGAGAAATATAATGAAATACTAGCACATCCATAGACAAGGGATGTTGCAAGGGTTCATACGGCTGTAAAGATCAGCTACTGATCAATAAAGCCATAACTGAAGACAACCGCAGAAAGAAAGGAAGCCTTAGTATGGCCTGGATCGATTACCAAAAGGCTTTTGACAGTATTCACTACACATGGATTCTAGAAACACTAGCCAAGAACAAGGTAGCACCAATAATCATAAAATGTACAAAACATTCCATTAATAAATGACAGTCAGTGCTATAGCTCCAGACAAAATAGGGTCTTATAAAAACACAAAGTCATTTCCATTAGAAAACAAATATTCCAGGAAAACATACTTTCTCCATTCCTCTTCTGCTTAGCACTGACACTTTTATCTGACAAACTAAACAGAACTGTATCTGGATATAACTGTTGCGGCAAAACAATCAGTCACCATTCATATATGAATGAGCTAAAACCGTACGCTACAAATGATAAACAGGTGGAATCATTACTACACACAGTACATAGATTTAACAAACAATGGACATGAAATTTATCTCAGAAAAAATGTGCCAAAGCAATCTTGAAATGTGGCAAACTAGATAAGAGTAGTAACATCACACCGGATAAAGCAAATGAAATAAGAGAATTAGATCAAAGCCAGACATCCAAATACTTAGGAATCAATGAACTAGATACATCACACACAAATGAGAGAGAAGATAAGAAAGGAATACTTTAGCCGAGTTAGATTAATACTGAAAGCAGAGCTCAATGCGATAAACAAGATAATAAGTATCAACACTGTAGCCGCCCCTTATATATATTAAAGCTACAATATCCTTAACTGAACTCTAAATGAACTAATCCAAAAAGATCAGAAACAAACAAAAATAAGGACAAGATTTAGGATGCACCGCCTAAAATCTCACATAAAAATGTTATATATATATATACAATGTATGGAAGGTAGTAGAGGCCTTATACAGCTAGAAAACTATTAGAAAGTAACCGCCATAGGACTACAAAAATTACCTACTAAAGAAAACCAATACATATAGCAAAACAAAACAGGAACAAAAGAAAAACTGTTTTCAGTCTTTAATGTAGCCATACCAAATGACATAAATGTTGTGAGTAAATAGGTTGAAAATATCACCAAGTACTCCGAATTTAAAGTGGAAATGTTCAAGACTGCATAGAATGCGAGAGGGTAATGTGAAAGTGATACCAGTGGTGATCGAAGCGTTGGGCTCAATCCCACTGAAACTTCAAGACTTTTTAAGGCAACTGGAAATCCATGCAAAATTGAAATCTTCCTAAAAGCAGCCTTATTCGGCATAGAGCACATCTTAAAGAAATTATTATGTCTCCAGGGCATTTTTACTTACACTGTGTTACGGAAGAATAATAATTATAATTTTTTTTTACTATAAGCACAAGGTCTAAAATTTGGTGGGGTCGGACTAGTCGATTACTGGTACTTCATTTCTCGACTCCGAAATGTTAAATAGACAAATGCCACGTGCGTGCACTGATTAAGAACTGTATACCTAGCTGAAAAACACGACTTTTCTGTAATAACCAGCGCTTAGTCAAGGTAACAATCAAAAGTGGTATCTTCCAAAGGGACTCTTGTTCTCCTGTGTAATTTGTTATAGCTTTGATCCCACCTTCTGTAGTCCTTCGCAAAGAAACTGCACACTATGAGCCGAGAAAGAATGGACCTCGTCTCACCCACCTTCTTTTCATGGATGATTTAAAACTGTTCGCAAAAGCACAGCCTGACATGGAGAATCTGATTGAGACTTTACCGATGTGCAACAAGTATATAGGGATAGAATTCGGTTTCTCGAAGTGTACGGTGCTCACTTTGAAACGGGGTAAAAGAGCAAATTGTAGGGGCATAGAATTGCCAAACGGAGAGAGAATGGAAAGCTCGCATGATGATGGGTGGGTACAAATATCTTGAGATTCTGGAACTAGACAATATCTTGCACAGAGAAATGAAAGACAACTGCATATTTGTAGCACCTAAAATTTCTCTTGTAATCAAGACTCAACTCAAGGAACCTTATGAATGCCATCAATATATGGGCAGAGGTCGGATGTAGTCAGAAATGGACACAGATAAACCAACTTGATCACACTACTCGAAAGACAATGACAATGCATGATGCCCTCCACCCTAAGACGAATGTACACAGGCTCTACATGAAGAAGAATAAAGGTGAACGTGGACTGATTAGCGTAGAGGGGTGCATCAAAAGTGAAAGAACATGACAGAATATTTGGTAAAGAGCAAACAAAACCTGCCACAGTATGCTACTAATCCAGAAGGATTTACCAAAAATAAACTTGATAGTACTCATGAATTCCGATCACGAACAGCCAACGACAGAGAAGAAATCGCATGGAATTACATAGTAAGTTCCACTGTGAAACTAATAACGTGAAAGACCGGGAAGCATCATGGAGATGGCTCAGAAATGGTGACATAAAAACAAGAATACTGAATGCCTAATCATCGCCGTCCAGTATCGGGTATCGATTACCAACTGAGTGAACCTCTGCAGAATGTGTGGGAAGTGGGTCGAAAACATGACTCATATTATTAGTGCTTGTGGAAGTCTTGCGCAGAAAATGTACAAGCGCAAACACGACAAGGTAGCGCAAAACACTCACTGGCTACTATGCCGGAAGTATGGATATGAGGTAATGGTACTTCGTACCAACATATCCTGGAAAAGGTAATGACCAAAAAGGGGAAATCAAAAATTCTCTGGGACTTTGACTTCCGGACAGACAAGGTGTTATAGAACCAAAGGCCGGATAGAGTAAGCTTTAAGAGGTACAAGCAAGAGTGCTTAATAAACGACGTGGCAATGTCAGATGAACATATTATGATGGAAGAAAGAGAAAAGATTGATAAATATGGAGACCTAAGATTTGAGATTGTTAAGATGTTAGAGTTACGAGAGTCACACATAAAGGTTTTCCCTATCGTCATCGGAGAATTGGGGTCAATATCACCCAAACAGAAAAAAAAGCATCTGGAAACTTTAGAAATACCCTACAATTTAGTTGTATTGCAAACATGGGGATTACTTGGAACTGCACGCAGAATTAGTAAAGTATTGTCTGTCTGAGATTGTAATTTGCCAGGCAATGCAAAATGCCGGTAGATACGATGTCTTCAATCAACAACACAAAGATTTTGGATATTATACGACATCGAAGCAGATGAAAACATAAGAAATGCCGTGGAGCCATTGTTTAAACATACGAAGAAGACCAGTGTCATCAAAACTGAAAATTGTGTAATGAAAGAAAAAGAAATATTTAAAGAAGAAATGAACACAAAAAAGGAAACCATGGAAAGGAAGAAACGTATGGTGAATTTGCAAGAGGAGTGAATGTTAAGACAGATACAGAGGACTGGTGGCTATGGATGGGGAGGAGTGATCTGCAGATAAAAACAGAAGCACTCATATGGACAGCTCAAGTAGCAGCGTTAGGGAACAACCATCTTAAGTGCAGAATTGACAATACTACCGACAGCGACAAATACAGAATGTGTGGTGAAAGGGGTGAAAGGATATGGTATATCGTTAACTAATGCCCCAAATTGGCACAGCGCGAATACGAAAGACGCCATGACAATGTGGCAAAAATGATCGATTGGGAGCTCTGTTGGAATTACGGCCTACAAAGAGCAAAAACGTGTTATGAGCAAACCCCAGGAGGACTCACAAAATTGAGAATTTCAAAATGCTGTGGGATGCAATGATCCAGTGCAATCCCCTAGCCAGACATCGGAAACTGATGAATAAAAAGAAAGAACATGCATGATAATCGACATAGCATGCTCCGGTGATAACAGGATTCATGTGAAACAAGAGAAAATAAACAACTATGACGATTTGAAATGGGGAATACGAAGTTCGTAATCAATGAGGAGAGTAGAAGTGATACCAGTAGTATCTGGTGCAGTTGGAAGTATCAGTACTCAACTACTAACATGGCAAAAACTTATTTTTGCAAGTGTGAAGGTAGAACATCTCCAAAATTCGACACTGCTTGGAACTGCAAGAATTCTTCGCAGTGTACTTGGAGCAGGACCAGTAAACAAGTGTCATCTTAGTCTACTGTATGTGGACGGCTGACACTTTCCATCATAATATCAATAAGCTCTGAGTCTTCATAACATTATATCACGAATTATCATTGTTAAGATGATCATCATCAGTTATAATATTGAAAAGATTTCCATAAAATTTAAAAATCATCATAATGCTGGCAGAATCGTTAGCATGCTGGCCGAAATCTTTTAGCGGTATTTTACCCGTCGCTACATTCTGAGTTCAAAATTCGCCGAGGTCGATTTTAACTTTCATCCTTTCGGGGTCGATATATTAAGTACCAGTTACGCACTGGGATCGATGCAATCGACAGGTCCCCTCCCCCAAAAGATCAGGTTATGTGCCTATAGTAGAAAAGATTATCATCATCATCGTTATTATCGTCATCATGAAATACATAACAGAATTGAGAAAGTATGAAAACTAATTAATTATCGTCTTTATGTTGAACCTCTCCTCCCTCACAACATCATCGTCATCATCGTCGTCGTCGTCATCAGTATCATTATTGCCATGCCAACCTCATCAGTATTTTCTAGTAATTTTTTGATAATCTCAGAATTATTATGAGTAACTACTTCCAGTGAAATTTGTGTAGTCGCTGTTAATTATTATTCTTGATATTTGCTAATTATTCAGTTTTTTAAATTCCATTTGAAATGCTCTGTCCAATTATTTTTATTTTCTGTTACAATCCAGTTGTTTTTGCTTTCAGTTACGTCTTCACCATCTCGTTTTGGTTTCCTGAATCATTTTGCAAGTGCAGTATGAACACTTTACAGAAATTTAAATAAAATACTTCAGATAATCTTGATCTTTAGTATTCATTCACTTCGTAGTAATTTTCCTAATATTCTAATAGTGTCTGACGTTCATACGTTGACAAAAAGCATTAATAAAAAAGTTGTAATTACTTTAATTGTCATAGAAACACACAAAAGTGCTCAATCCAGCAATACATTTTTTTGGCATTAATATTAAGTATTTTCTAAACAAATCAATATGTGCGGGAGAGTTTATATACACGATGGGGTGAATTCGACGGAAAAAAACAAACGAGAGGTAATAACGTTCACATTGTATCTGCAAAATTAAGTTTTCCTAGATATGTGTTACATCCAATTGAAGGAAACACTTATCAAATATTGATATCAATATTTGTCATTTAAAGAAAGATACATGTATGCTAGCAAAGAAAATATTCGAAGCACTAGGAATTAATCAGCTCCGGAAAAGTGATTTCTTTCAATAGATGCACTAAGACTCGTAAGTTGAGGAATTAGCTAAATTAATCTTGAATGGGTTGTGATTAGGTGGTATAAAGAATCACCAACAGCCACGTGCTGCTGAATATTAACAGTGTTAGTTGAACTGAAATACACTCTTTCTGACAAAACCATTACAAAGGATTTGGGAAATGGTCGCCTGTCTATAGACAATTATGTATTACGTTGTATTTCCAATGTAGTATCTAGAAGAAAAGATACGTTGCAGAAGGCAGAATATCCAATGTTCTGCGTGGAATGAAGCAATTTGATTTCCTAGAATCAAGTGTCAAATCTACCCCGAGTTAAACTCTTCTGCTGTCAAAAAATATATAGGTTATTTGTAATATACGTTTAGATTCTTTGTAGCTGAAAATAGATAATCTCGCTCAGAGCTAATACGCATCTTAATTACAATAGAGAATAGAAAATCAAAATTACCTTTCGAATATTTATCAGATTCGCAACGAAATTGAAACCGTATTTTTCTCAGTAATTCCACATTGAAATTTAAGATAGAATTTTACTTGAACGATCAATAGAATACTAGAGACCCGTCTCCATTCTCACTGAACGTCTAATTTTGGTTAATTTCATTAGTTTAATTGAAATATAAACAGATTTAAAATTAAATAAATTGGTTTGGTGCAAGGAGAAAACCCTACAATTTCAATTAGAAGCAACTTATTTTACTTTATAACCTTTCACTTTCAGCAATAGCAAATGGAAACCCATGAATAGTTTCTCTCCATCTTACTAGTTTCTTCCTATGCATATCTTGAACATCGTAATATGGATCCACATTATTTTTTGTTATTTGAAATATAGATTATGATGTATTAGACGAGTAAGTGTTATTCTCTATGTTCTCTTCATTTCTACACGTCAGCATGTGTGCGTATGAATGACATACATGGAATGGATCCTTTATATTTCTCAAACATCATTTACAAAAATTTCCAGAAAATCTATACCAATAACATACACGCTTATAATTACCATGCATAGCAATTAGGTATTCTAACTACATTCCTAACACATAGAGTAAAAATTACTTTCGGCTCTGTTACACAACCATAATTTACTTCAAATTTGAAAACCTATGATCACTTAATGAGTGCAATTGCTGATGAAGTAATTAATTCTTTTCGTGGTGTAGTTATGTAAAAACACTGCCTTCTAGGATAGACTGAACCTCAAGAAATTAAAAAAGTAAACAATGAAGTTTTCCATTCAGTGGTTCATAAACCTGTCACAGTATACTTTTATGTGTGTAACATGAGGAAGGATGTTATAAGCTCTTATTAGCTGCAACAATTGAATCGACATATGTATTGTAAAATGAAGTAAAATAACGGCTGCATAAACTCTGTGTTTTAGATAGTAAATAATTGTCTCATTATATCTTTAAAAATTTATAGATAAAAAGACCTGTTTCCACTGAAAACATAGAAATAAAAATATCGAAGACAACATTGTGAACGGCTGCAAATTTATCATTTGTTATTGCATTTGTTGCGTATGTTTTTGAAAAACATTTATTGAATATAGCTTTGTTTCAATTTTATGACTATATAGAGACATAAGTTATATGATAGCAAGACATACACATATGAATACATTACTCAGAGGTAAGTAAACAGAGCGCAAGCGATGCCAATTAGATGCAAAGGCTATATATATATATATATATATATATATATATAT
>NC_068987.1:52304173-52304630 GCF_001194135.2 Octopus bimaculoides | reverse complement strand
ATATATATATATATACAAAAGTGCAGGTGAGGACATAAACCTCAGAGGGTTAAAAATATCCAAGATAAGACTGATTGAAAACCTAACAATATAGGCACACACATATATACTATTAATATTAGAAAAAAACATTATAGTTATTTATACTAATTTATGGGTATAACTATTTTTTTATAACTGTATGTCTTGTAATTAAGATATATAGTATTAACTTTAATGTTCTCATCACGTTTCAAATATGATAAATTTCTTTATACATCCTTCCCTGACGATATTTTCACTTGTAGCAATTAACTAAATTGATTTAGTTATATTAAATCAAATTTGGTTGATTTTATGCTGCAAGTGGTGAATTGAAACAATTGTAGAGCTGGTCTTCTCATTGCATTAATAAACATTTACTAATCTTATCTCCATTTTCTCTCGTGGTTTATATATATACATTATATATATTTAT
>NC_068987.1:52298815-52304163 GCF_001194135.2 Octopus bimaculoides | reverse complement strand
TGTGGGATATAGAATATGGAATATATAATATATAATATAAAAATAGATGGTCCAATGAAATAAAGTATTGAATCTCTTATTGTATCCCCCTACCTAAATCACATGCCCATTGTATGTAATATCGAAGATTATCCCTAAAAAGACGGTTTGCTGAAGGCTGGAATGTCTTTGATGATAGGTTCGTTGTATTAGGGTTAATTTGAGGCTAAATAGCAAGAAAATTATTAGTAAGACAGACCAACAACGGAGCCTATATGTGGTTGCTTGACCTGCTAGAAAAAGTAACCAAACTTGTTTATGTACTGAATAGAAACAATCCTGACACATTCAATCAGTATCCGAAGTTGCAAACTGTTTAGTTAAAAAAAATTTTAATCAGTGACTGAGAGTTTCTTGTATTGGCACTTATCAAACACGAATTTCGCCATTGTCTCTGACACTTCTGCCTATTATTAATGTATTTATAGATAGATAGATAGATAGATAGATAGATAGATAGATAGATAGATAGATAGATAGATAGATAGACAGGCAGACAGACACATTCTTATATATGTTGCTATAAAACCATCTCTGGTTATTCAAGAATGGATTTGTTAGGGGCGATTTTCAGTTCAAATCTTTCTGTTGTCGAACATACATCGTTTTGTCAATGAAGCCGGAGGTTGTTGTTCACAAACAGCAGCAGTAGTTTTCTTCAGCTGAATACACGTCATTGATTGGTTAACATTACTCAATACGAGAATTTTAACACGAAATAACTTCTAAAATACATTTTGTCAAAAACGTTAAGAGTAAACCCTGTTCTACGTGACACATTCTACCAGTATCCAAAAGTTGCAAAGTGTTTAGTTCAAAAAATATTAATTAAAAAATCTGTGCATCAGATGGAACAGATCCCTTTAACCCACAGGGATATACGCAGGATTGCTCCTAAAGAATTACACTCATAGATATACGCAGGTTTGCACCTAAGGACACAAGCTTTGTTTTTTATAACTTCGGAATGTTGAACTGTGAACTTTTATGCGTCATTTATTTCTCTCATTCCATCTTATTCTCTTACTCCCTTCCTCTATGTTATCATCTTATTGATATATACCATTCTCATTTTCCATATTTATCTCACAATTTGTCTCTGATGACGGAATATCCCATACTCGAGGATATCCCAGAAACAGCTGTAAGATTTTGATAGTCTTCCTGTAATACTATTGTATATGGCTTGAGATGTTTGCCTTGCCGTCCAGTTTAACATTGATATATATTGAAAGTTAGACGCACACAGAGAAACAGAGAGATAGACAGACATACAAACACACACACACATACACACACACACACACACGCCCACGCACATAATAGAATAATACTAACATATTGCTAAGATAAACACGTCTTACACTTACAGCTGCTTTGTTTAAATAATTCCACGTACTTATGGTTACTTTTGTTTATTTACCCTTTCTACTTTTTTTCTATTCGTGCGTGTGTGCGTACGTGCGTGCGCGAGTGTATGTTTATATATATATGCATAAGGTGTGTTATGAGCATTTATAGTACACGTATCTTATATAAACTCAGTAAGCAATTAAAGATGGAGAACAGATGTTAAAAGATTTATGAAATTTTAATTCATGCAAATGATCGTTTCGGATGGTAACAATAACATACTTACAATACTTAAAATACTTACAATAGTAAGCTACCAATTTGATATGAAGAATTTTTATTAGAAATCTAACGTTGGAACCCCGCCTCAAGTAAAAGGATGAAATTGAACTCAACCTTTCGCACACACACACACTAACACACACACACTAACACACACACACACACATATATATATATATACACCCTCAAGTATAATGAAACACAAATTCATACAGATAGACAGATATAGAGATACACACGAACACACAAGACATACGCAAACACAAACGAACACACACGCACGCACGCACGCACACACACGCACACACACACACACACACACACACACACATATACATCTCTCCAGAAGATCTAAGCATCCATTGCGTTCTTGTATCGAAATATTTCATATCCGAAAATACAATTCCAAAATGCATCATATAAATGGAAGGAACGTCATCTTCAGTGACGGAGAAAATAAGGAAATTATATTAGTAAAGTGTAATTAATTTCCTAAACTTTACTACTTCAGCACATTGTGCTGTCACATTTGTGTTTAAATTTTCATCCTAGTCCACTTTCATCATATTTTTCTACCATGTATTTCTTTCCAACTCTACAAATTGGTCATGTTTTTTTTTTTCCTTTTCTCTCTTTCACTCTTACACACGCACGTTTTTCTCTCTCGATCTTTCTCTCTATCTCTCACTCTCTCTCTTAAACCTACACCTGTTTCCGCTCTCCTCTCTCTCACTTTCTTTCACTCTCTCACCATTTATTACTCCTGTTTCTTCCGTTGGCGTTACTCAGTTGATAGATAAAAATTGGACTAGCATTAGGATACATTGAAATCTTCTTTGACCAGCAACACAGTAGGTAACAAATTAGCGTTTTAAAAAATCAAAAACGGTAAAATAATATTCGTAGGTCGTATCACATCCAAAATATTACAATATTTACTACACACACACGCACGCACGCACATGCACATACACAGACACATGCAGATATATATATATATATACAAACACTTTATAAACTTTTATCCATACCTGCGTATGTATTTATGCATATGCAAATATACATAAATACAAATATATATTCACATATATATGCACATATATATAGAGAAAGAGATAGATAGATATAGGCATACGTACATACATACATACATATTTTACCTATATTGTATAATAACCCATTAATTTGCAAAAACGAAAAATTTACCACAATCGTACTTAATGGAAATTTATCTATATTTATGCATGCAACCATGTTGTGCTCCATAACAACTTTCGTTTTTTGGTATATTAATAGGGACGACACATCGTTATATTTTCTTAACCATGAATGGCTCTGTTAGCGTGAATTGTTAATATACAGAAATTTACAATCCTATAATTTCTATAAAATATGTATAAAATATAACAGAGGCAATTACTTTGAAAATATATAAGAGATAACTCAGTCCAAGTTTTTAATTTTGAATACTTTCAGAAAACAAATATTCAGTTCATTGCATATAAAACATAATTAACTGTAGTATGATGAAATTGAATTCTGCGCATATATGCATTATGCATTCGTATCGTCAACCATATGTTCATTTCATTTCGCTGGTGGAAAATCCTGCGAATAGCCAACGCATTCTAAATGTATTGAATACGTCATGTCTTCCGCACATCTATGTATCTATCTATCTATCTATCTATCTATCAATCTATATATCTATCTATCTATCTATCTCTATGGACGGACGGTAGACGTGTCGGCTCCGTAAGTTTTGCCTTTTTTATGTTTTAAAAAGTCTGTTTGTAAAGTTTATTTTTATATAGAAAATTGTATAACAACTTATAGACTCTCTGGTGCAAGTTTTTTTGCAACGGAAATCTGCCCTGTGTGGCACATTTCCAGGTTTTAAAAATCAATTACGGCTTTCTAGCCATTTTTATTTTGAGACGATGGCGTCTTCTAGCCATGAAAAGTTTCGTCAAACGAACGCTGAATTTTGCAGTGTTTCGTTCGAAGAAGAATTTCCTAGTCTTCCTTCCTCACAGTTAAACGAGAGAATGGAGAAAAAGAAAAAAAAATTCCCACACACAAATTCAAGTGTTAACACCGCCACCACCACCACCAACAACAAAAACAAAACTGTAACCAAGGTTACAAAACAGAACATGGATGATGTCTCCAAAGAATCTGACGTCAACACCAATTCTGGTGACGACGTCATTACCACCACCAACAACAACAACGACAACAACAACAACAGCAGGAGCATCAGCAACAGTTCAACTCAACCTTTGCTCTCTTCACCAGCAGCAAACGAAAGAGAGGAAGGAAAAAGCCACAACACCACTGACACAAATACCACATCTGCCACCAATACCAGTGCCAGCACCAGCAACAACAATAACAACAATAACAAAAACAAAAACTTTGCTGAAGCTTTGATGCAAAGTGAAACTGTTGTGTCCTACACGACAAAGGAAATTATAGAAATGAGGAAGTTGATTACCAAAGAAAGCGGTGAAGTACATTTGAACATACCAAAACACGTATTAGAGGAGACAAATAGGAAAAAATAATTTATAAAATAATAAACACAAAAAGTAGACGGCCGGAACAGGCCAATGTAGACAAGATCGAAAGATGCTTGAGATCTATTTGGGACAAAAAATCCTATATCACTTATTATAGATTTGCACAAGTTCACGTGATTTTTCGAAATGAAGATTTGGCGAAGACGTATTCAACGCTAACTCTTCACACACCTGAAATAACAATGTTACCCAGTTACCATGGCCAAAAGGTAACAAAGGTAACAATAAAGCACGCACCTCCAACAATCGACACACTATGGTTGATATCGGCCATATGTGTTGATATGGACAACATTAAAATACTGAAAATAAACGTTGGAGAGAGCAATTGGACCGGAAAAAGCATACAAATCTTGTTCCACACAAACGAACAACAGATCAAAAAAATCCCACCGTACATCCGTTTGGCAACACACCAAAAGTTGCATATAGTAGTAGGGGGCAAGCGGCCTCGCTGTTATTTATGCGATAGCGAGGCACACCTCAAAAAGGAGTGTCCGACTGCCCGGAAAACACAACAACAACAACAACAACTAACTAAACACACAAAAAGAGCCTTGCTGCCCACACTGCCATCCACACAAAAAACAATAAAAGCAACATCAACAACATCAACGAAAGAAAATACAACAAAAACTACAAAATTAACAAACAAAGAAGACGAAAAAAGAAAAGACAATACAAAAACTGATACACCTTCCCCCACATCACTTACACCACAACCAAAAATTCAACAACCAACAACAACAAAATCAACAATACAACCACTTACACATGCAAACACAGAAGCATACAACATGCCCCTACCTCCATCCGATTCCTCAGAGTTTTCATCTGAAGACGAGTCAAGTACTGAGGAATGGAAAATAGCCCAAAAAGGAAGGAGGAAGAGGAGCAAAAAAACAAAAACGATCAACAACAAAGCAGGGAGATTCACATCTCCCGAAAACACTCCCAACTCCTACACGATAAACAACAATGATAACACACCAAAAACAATGCTAACAGCAATAGACACTACAAACACGGAGTTGATGAATTACATCAACTCTAAAACATACATCACAAATAACGACATCAAAACAAACAACC
>NC_068987.1:52294320-52295826 GCF_001194135.2 Octopus bimaculoides | reverse complement strand
GTGAGACGAGTCGGTTTATCAACCGAGTCTATCGTCAATATCGTCACGCCTACTTCCTTTAAGCGGGAAGGAAGAGCTGTATTTATCGTACTTGTGGCTATGGCGAAAGAATGCATCTGGTGGACGCGTCTGAAAGGATTAGAGACAAATAATTTCCTCTCTGGTCAATCTCTCATCAACTTTTTCAAGTATCACTTGAAAAGGAAGGTGAGAGTAGAGAGGCAAGTGTTGTATAGCAAATGTTTCGAAAGAAGATGGATACATGTAGCAAGAATGGAACGTATAAATGACGAAGCCACCTCGACCATGATTCTATAATACGTTTTAAAATTTTGTAAACTGAGAGTTACTTACGTTTCTTGCATAAATAAAAGAAATTTTATTTAACAAACTGTGACACTAAGGACCGAGGTTACCGTGGTCTTTTCGTAGGTTTTTCTTTCCACGGATAACCTCCCCATTTATTGGGAATGTTCTGTATTATTTCGTATTTTTTGTAAATACCCCAAACGTTTTGCGATGATTTTTTTCATCGTTGTCCAAACTTTTGTTTGTTTTTCTGCTTTGTTTTCGCCCCCCTCGAAAAGAAAAAACTCTACATTTGTATTTTGTCCCCTCTGTGTTGAGCCCTGTGTGGCTAATAAAGAAACCTATCTATCTATCTATCTATCTCTCCATTTATCCATCCATCTATCTATCTATCTATTTATCTATCTATCTATCTATCTATCTATCTATCTATCTATCTATCTATCTAAATGAACCTTACAATGGAAATAGTCGTTCTGTATAATAAGCATACGACGAAAGTTTGATGCATGCTAGATAAGTTTCCTACAATGTCTCTATGTCTTAGAGAATGTTGAATAACATGTCAAAACATCAAGAACGAGGATAAAGGTACAATTTTGATAAAAAAACATATTTTGAGGAAGAATACAACTAATATATTACCGTTAAGCACAAGGCCTTCCAATAATTTCCTAAATAAAGAAATACACAGTCTCGCACGTGGAATTTTTTTTAACTTTTCAAAACGCAAGTTAAATTTGGTTATTGAGCATTTTCCAACATCGGTTGAATATTAACAGATATACACTGAATCCTCCCGAAATCATGGAAATATACTAACATTCAATTATAAAATTCGTGGGCTCAAATCATTTAGATATTAGATGTTTAAAGATGTTTGTTATTTAACAATACTAAACTCCAAATATATATCAATATACTGGCCAACTCTTTCAATCAGCGATATACCCAGCACACATAATTTTGATAAGTGGTTTCGTAAGTACTCACATACTCACATTGGTTCAAAGAGTGAGAAAACTACCTATGTGGACACACACACACACACACACACACACACATACACGCACAAAGATACACACATAATCACATATATAATTATATACATATATATATTTGAATGTGTATGTGCATACACACACACATACACACACACATACACACACACACACACACACACACACACACACATAT
>NC_068987.1:52283666-52293288 GCF_001194135.2 Octopus bimaculoides | reverse complement strand
GTATGTATATATATATACATATATATATATATATATATATGTATATATATATATACATATACATATATATATATATATATATATATATACGTGTATGTGTGCGTGGTGTTCAAGAATGTTCGTAAGTATGGTCACATTTGCTTGCATGTGCACACAGACGCATATTGATAAATGATAGATATGAATGCGTGCATAAACATGTACATACACGTGTATATTGGAATATATAAGTAACATTATATCTATCGTTTCATATGTACAATCATATCTCTGCATATATATGCAGTCATACACACACACCCCCACACACACACACATACACACACATATATATATAGATATACACATAATGTATACACGTATTCCTATGTATGTATACACACGCACACACACATACGTGTATGTATGTACATATACGTATGTTGTATCAAGAAATTTGCCGAATGTGAAGAAGCTAATCGCCTTTATCCCATTTCGTTTTCTTATTTTTTTCTCTACAGCTAATACTATACAATGGAAGATAATCCCATCCAACAATGTAAGCATTGCATTCCAATGTTGCCGATTCTTTAGCAATCTCCAGGCAAAATCACGGTATTGATTTATCCAGTGTATTACGTTTTAATGGAAAACCTTTTTTCTCCATAACATAAAAATATCATCGAAAACTTCTAGCGCTTAGATGCTACTGATTACTTTGATTTTTTTTTTTTTTTTAGTTGTAGTTACTTTTATTATTTTGCCGAAGATCATTTCTGCTGCAAAACGTCTATAATCAAAAGATTTCGAGCAACGTCCAACGTGTATGTTTGTATATCACGGTCTACATAATCCAATATAGACTTCATTATTTACAAAGGTAATATATTAGATAACGGAGACGTGGTTGCTATTCAAAAAACGGTTATCGTCTACGTAAAATATTCCTCGTTGGTTTCTGAAGTAAAGTATCTGTCCTAAAACATTAAGTCTGGAGTATTTTTTATACGGTGAATATGTTGATTGTAGAGACTTGTTATATACGTGACATCTTTATGCTGGACATCAAGAAAAGACGTAAAAACAATAAATAAAAATCAAATTATTAGTATGATTTAATATGTTGCAGCTTTTATATATAGAACACGAAATTTCAACTGCTTAATCATTTTAATTTCATTTTAAAGGCATTTATTTCTATATTTTTGTTTAACAAAGCCGAAAATGAAATTAACTATTTCATACCTAGTATTTAGGCAAGGAAATGTTTGGTAATGATAAGTATGGAATTGAAAGTAAAGAACGTTTTCTAATATCACTCAACGTGTATGTAATCACACCGACCCAACACAAATTATGAGTCTTTTTATCCTTATTTAGACTTGGGTTATCACTAATCCAGCAAATTTATGAAAAAATATTTCCCCCTATACCCACAACGTCTACTTCTCAGAAGGTGAAACACAGGGTACTTAGAGATTGGAAAAAATTGCTTCACAATGTTTGTTCCAAAACCCTGCATACTGATTTCAAGCCACGCTGAGATAATATTAGCTTTTCATCTATTCAGAATCAATTAAATGAAGGTGGATGCTTTCTTATATTTTTCGGGTGTTTGCATTCTGAATTCGAATATTTACCACCACCTTATTGGGTGGTAGAATTAACTCGTCTCCCGATATAAAACCACAAGATGGAGACGTAAGACACTTTGAACAACTCCACTCTGTTGAAAGTATTCGGGCCAGATTTGCGTTTCAAGATACATCCCTCACTCCCACCAGTCTTTAAGACTCTGTGACAGATGATGGATTTTTGCCTTCCTTCCTGACTAAACATAAAGATTATCTAGGAGTAGATAGCTCATTCCATTTTAACGTTCGCAAGATTGTAGTATAGAATTTCATTTGCTTACTCGTAGCCGTTGGCGTTGTATATAGGTAACGTCTGTGACTCTTTAATCTATGATGATCTATGATCATTATTCACATATATTTATACTAGACAATAAGTTTACCGTGATCGAAAAATTTAAGGGAAATATTCTGTAATATGAACCTGAGTCCATATTTTCACAGTTATTGTTGATTGAGATATACACTTTTTGATCGTCATATATGTAAAATAGTATTGCTCAGTACTAAAACACGGTGTCTACTTGCACATATTATGGAGACGAAAATGTTAATGTTTTGAACTCATAGATGAGTGTTAACAAATTCTTCAGTATGACAAATCAGTGCTTGAATTGTTCAAAGTTGTTTGGTATTTCAGTTCTGTTCTAATGTATAAAATCAATAAACCCTTCTCCATCTCATTTGTATGTTGCTTAAGCCATTGAATATAGTGATAAGGAGAGAGATGAATGCTAGAAAATCACCGAGAATCCCATTGAATTTCATGTGAGATAATTGTCAATAGGATAATGAAGTTCGCATCAGATTAATAAGCGATTGATTTCATAAATGGGTTAGGTTATTGCATTATTCTATGCTATGAAAATGATAATATTCGTTCCATTATTTTATCTGAAGTGGAGTTAAACCTATGATAAATGAATTTCATTTGAAATATGTTAAATTATTGTAACAGTAATAAAATCTAGAAGTCATTTAAACAGAATCTTATAATTTATAATTCAGTGCAATTACAAACAAAATGAAAACATATCAAGAAATCCGTTCTATATCTTCTAACAATTGGTGAATAGTTTTCTCTTAAAATATCGTATAAATAAACTAATGCGGGATTCGATGTTCAGCAGTAATTTAATCTTCAGCTCATCAATAAATTAGGCAAATTTACAAGCCATTAAGGGAGGAATGTTGTCCTCAAGCCACTGAAGTTCGCAGCCATATTCCAATCAACTTGCATTCTGCATCCTTAAAATGTATTCGGATAAATTGAAAACGCAGTTACTCTACACAAACTGACACAAATTGACACAAGCCTAAGGATGGAATGCCTTTGTTCCTAGGTGTTTCCAATCACGTTTGTCGTAAGGTTTAAACGACAACGACATCGGCACTGACGACTATTTCTTCGTAAGTGTGATCGACAAGAGCATTTGCTGCTCTATAGCACTCAGAAGCAAATACACTAAAATCATTGACGTCAATTTCAAATTACAAATCTGTTTTATACGACATTAATAGGAATATGACATTCAATTGCCTGCTTTCGTGTCTTCTTTCCAAAACTGCATTTTTTTTTATTACCTGAGGTGGAGCAAAATATTATGACATGCGGTACCCGATATTGAGCACAAACTAATGTGCAATATTTCCTAACCTATATATGCAATTTTCCGGAAAACTTTCGATCAAATTCTGACATGCATCGTACACTTTTCTCATTCACTCTACTCTACGAAAACTGGAACAAGGCAGTGATTACTCAATACAGAGAAAAACAAATACCGATATATCCCGAAATACAGTTCTATATTTAAGAGATGAGGAATTATTTTCATTATTTACATTATTTACATTTGACGGATATTTGTCCTCATCTTGTTTGTTGTTAACACAACGTTTCGCCTGATACACCCTCTAGCCTTCGTCAGGTGTCTTGGGGAAATTTCGAACCTGGGATTTCATTCCTAACGATGTTACTATTATTATTATATTATTATTATTATTATTATTATTATTATTATTATTATTATTAATCAGGTCGCTGCCGTGAATCGAACTCGGAATCTTGGGGTTTGTAGCCCGCTACGCCATATGGCGTAGTGGTTAAGAGCGCCGCTACTAACCCCAAGATTCCGAGTTCGATTCAAGGCAGCGACCTGATTAATAATAATAATAATAATAATATAATAATAATAATAATAATAGTAACATCGTTAGGAATGAGAACCCAGGTTCGAAATTTCCCCAAGGCACCTGACGAAGGCTGGAGGGTATATCAGCCGAAACGTTGTGTTAACAACAAACAAGATGAGGACAAATATCCGTCAAATGTAAATAATGTAAATAATATCCCGAAATGTTATGATAACTTTAGGGATATCTATCTATCTACCTATTTAACCATATAACTATCTATCTATTTATCTATCTATATATGCGTTTGTATCTGTATGTGTTTATGTATGTATGAACTTTTTAATATATATATATATATATATATATATTGAGAAAAAGGAAGCAGTCAGAATTTTGGATAATTCTTTATTAGCGGTTTCGTTCATTAACCGAATTTTTCAAGATCATCATTAAAACCAAAATCATAATTAATTGTTGCCTTGAATAGATCGTTTAACGAACGAAGGCGCTAATAAAGAATTATTCAAAATACCGGCTGCTCTCTTTTAATCAATATACGATATTTGTACATCACTTCCAACACACACACACACACACACACACACTCTCTCTCTCTCTCTATCTCGCTCTCTCTCTCTCTCTCTCTTTCTCATCCACGACAGCAACCATGCACTCCGTCGGTTTAAGTCTTTCTCCGTCCCTCCAAGACCCTCTCAACTTCCGTTCACTCTTGACATTTAAAGTTTGTACAGTAATCCCTCGACTGTCGCGGGTGTTACATTCCAGCCCCCACTCCGCGATAGGTAAAAATCCACGAAGTAGAAACAGTACCGTACTGTATATGATTTTTATTATTTTTAATATTTGTATATATCTATTTTATCGTAAATGCAAAACACGGGATACTAACACCAAGATTCCGAGTTCACTTCCAGGCATTGGCCTGAAGAAGAAGAAGAAGAATAATAATAATAATAATAATAATAATAATAATAATAATAATAATAATAATAATAATAATAATAATAATAATAATAATAATATCATCGAAAAATACCTTAAAAATGAGAACCCAGGTTCGAAATTACCCCAAGAAGCCTGATGAAGGCTGGAGGGTATATCAGCTGAAACGTTGAGTTAACAAACAAGAGGAGGACAAATATCTGTCAAATGTAAGCAATGTAGATAATGTACATAATTCCTTATCTCTTAAATACAGAACTGTAACTGATAGATTGTTCATTAAACAAATATGGTTGACTATCTTGAATGTTTGCAAAACTTAATCAAAACTAAATAACTGTGCATAATAACTACCTAACATGTTTTCAGTAACATGACGGTATTCTATGTTAAGATATTTCGTTTTATGCTGTAGGATAGTATGGAACTTTGCCCATGAAGTTGAACTATAAGCTACATATAAAGATATATTCTAAATTTATTGAAGAAAATATTTAACCATTTCTAATTCTTACACTTATTCGTATTTATTATCAATCAATTAAAAGGTGGTGAACCGGCAGGGCAAAATGCTGAGTGGTAAATCGTGCGTCTTCATGTTCAAATTTGAAATTCTACCATGGTAGACTTTGACTTCCATTATTTCTTCTTTTCGTGCTTTACCTATTTAGGGCGGTGGGCTGGCAGAATCGTCACCTCGCCGGAAAAAAAGGTTTAGCACTGTTTCTTGCCACCTTATATTCTGATTAATCGATTGCCCCCTCCATCAAAGTTACTGGACTTGTGCCAAAATCTAAAACCATTATTAGTCATTTATCCCACTTTCGTGTCTGGAAGTTCTTAAAATATAGTGGACAAACGACATACAAAAATGCTATGTTGTTATAATTTGGGATGGTCATTCTGTTTTCTTTTTTTTTTTTTTTACCAAATAAGCATACACACTCTGTATTCTTTCCTCACTTCAGCTCTATGATAGAGAGTCGCTGAAGAGGTTACAAAACGTATCACAAAGGATTTCAGACATAGGACACTAAAATAAGAACAATAATAAAGCTAAAGTGAAGAACGAGTATATAGTGCGTGTGCTTATAAGATAAAAAATATTGACAATCCCGAAACATAACAATATATGTTTCAACGCAAGATTTCACACCAAGAATCTTGCAAAACAAATACATAAACGAAAATACTATGATAAAACGTATAATACAGTGTCGGTGTAGAAGCTGATGAATACAAATATTGTTGAGATCATTAATATAATAAACGGTGAGACATATATCTTTCGATCTTATACAAAGTGAGAAACAACACATTGAGAAAAGCGAATATTTCCGTTCTTCTTTCCATAATGTAAAAAATGTTGTAGGGAGAGGGAAAAGAAAAAAAATGAAGAACATACAAAACAAAATGCATGAGAGACACAGAAAAGAATCAAGTAGAGTTGGGGAAGGATAAAGATAAAAGAATTAGTATTAGAAGAAAGGAGGAAGGAGCAGGAAGAATAGAAGGAAGAGGAGAGAGAAAGAGAGACAGAGAGAAGCCGAGCTGGAAAAAGTTGAAGAGAAAACTTAGAATTGGGTGGCGTAGGGGACAACGAAAGCAAGGAATCAAAGAATAAAGGAAAGAAACCTTTGTTTGTCAAGCAATATAGACTTATTTTTTAAAAAAATTAAAACAAAAATACTACTGTTCGAAGGAGAGAAAAAAACGTGTGGCATAAATTGCGCGAGTTAGATCCCCATGTGACTATCTCATTCATAATTTTTACTTGTTCATAAACAACGACAGTATTTCTATACATATGAATGTTTTCATTGCAATAGTTTATTGATTATCTCGGCTCGTGCGTGATGTTTCATTGTATTGCATTTATATACGTATACTATATACTTATACTTCATGCAAACGCGCACGTATACATATTTGCATATATATATATATATATATATATATATATATCTATATATATACATACACACATACATGCATACACACATATACATATTTACTTATACACACATACATACAACCATCTAACCAGCCTCATTAAAAAGCCGCCAACATAAAAGTATAGGATGATAAACATAATGAATGAGAGACATTTTATCGAGTTTGATGTTCAATAGGTTTTAGTCTCTGGCGGAGATGTTGAAGCAAAAGTGAAGAAACTATTTCTTTCTGTTTTTATAAAGTCGTTGTTTTTACAAAGACATCCACCATTGTAACGCTCAAGCAATTACAAATACTTTTTAGTTTTGCGCTCGCGC
Organism: Octopus bimaculoides; assembly: GCF_001194135.2. NCBI lineage: Eukaryota > Metazoa > Mollusca > Cephalopoda > Octopoda > Octopodidae > Octopus > Octopus bimaculoides. The sequence goes on along the minus strand of NC_068987.1, from coordinate 52,286,300 downwards.
ATGTGTGTGTGTATGTGTGCGTGTACGTGCATGCATGTGTGTTTGTATTTTTGTGTGTATTTGCGCGTGTAAGTGTAAGATTGTTAGCGTGTGCGAGAGTATGTATTCTCCATTTTCATATTTATTTGTCATGGTGGCGTCAGTATGTTACATTATTTTTTGTAATACATACAAACATCGAATAACAAAGCAGACTTGAAACACGATCATGTATTTGAAAATAGAAACAGCTATATAAGTACGAGTGTTTTCTAATGTATAAAGGAGAACTGACAGTGTGTATAAGATATTTGTTTAGGAGCTCATAACTCATAAATTCCTTTTACATTTATCTCTGTACTCCGGATGTGTGTGTTTTGTAGTGTGTGTACGTTTGGTTTCTATTATGAATAATCACCATTGGCCTGCGTTACAATGACGCCAGCTCCCTATTACAATTTGCAAAGAACTAGAAATTTAGGAGGTCAATAATTTGAACAATTTTCAATCGTCCGAGAAATTTAGATTTCACTTTATTCGATTTATTCGTCACTTAACTTGTTAGAATTAATTAATTTAAAGTTATTAGGTTAAATTTTATAATGCTTGTAAAAAAGCATTTAACCGAAAAACCACTCTGAATAAGAAGAGCGTTATAGGTTGCTTGATGCATTAAGGAGGTCTCATTGTGAAAACAGTGAAAACTGAAAGCTTCTTACTATGCGAAGAAGACATGAATCACATAAACTTTATATATTATTAGTACATGCATCCACGTATTTAGACACCGGCCATATGACCAATACCTAAATAGACTAATATTTCTTGACTGTTTGTTTCTGATGATGGGTCATTTTGCCTAAAATATATAAGGATCATTGATTTTATTCCCTTAAAAAGTCTTCTGTTTTCATAACTTTTACTATTTTATCACTGTAAATGTATGAAATTTCCTGGACGCATACAGTAAGTTTTGATATGTATTTGATCTTACATTTTAAAGGTAGAGAAAACAGACTGGTGTAAGAGCTGTATTACTTATATTAGCTTTACCACTTTGTCTTATCTCTACGTTAATAGGGGCTTTCTCCTCGAGGTCATAAACATTCCGCCGTGGTCGTCCCATTTGTCTTTGGGTGCAGTGCATTGGGCTAAAAATTATTCAACTCAGTTTCATTAACTGCAGCAAAACATGATTTAAGATTTAAGATTTGGCAACTATTTCTACTATAACTATTGATAAGGAACCAATTTCTTCATTACTTCGTAATCACTGGTATCATTTCCTACAATCTGAAGAAGTGGGATAATATTTCTTGGGAGTGGAAAACATTTCTGAATATTTATCGCCGTAATCAAGACCAGCTCAAAAGTACGGTTCGACAGCAGCTTACATATTTCAGGTTTAGCTTTCATCCCTCTAGGCTCAATAAAAGTAAGTACAAGTATCGTGCTGAGTGACCATTTTCTCTCACAAATGCTGACCCTGAGCCGAAATCTATCAGTTTCTTTTGCTGAACAGCTAAAGTTATACGGTCGTGTGCACACTAGCGCCTGTTGCCAGGCATTTGCAGTGGATACACACACTCACAGACACACACACACACACACACACACACACACACACACACACACACACACACACACACACACACACACACACACAAACACACACACACACACACATACACACGCATACACACACATGCAAAAACACAAACGCACACCTATATATATATATTATACACGACACTCGCCTAATATAGGACTGGAGTAGGATCTAACTCCTCACAACTGAGACACGCATGCTCCTATATATTAAGAAACACTTTGATCGAGACTAATGTAAATAAGACTGTCATGCAGGATTGAACAATAATAATAAATTAATAACCCTTTCGTAATGTTCTTTTTTTTAATGACTTAACATGGATGCTGTGCATTCTCACATACATTTATGAAAATTGTATAAAACATGGAAGAAAAATAAAAACATCCAGCAACACATATATGATTCAAAAGACTGCCTACTTTAAAAGGCGTACATGTTCTAACTTCCTAATCACTACACCCAGCTAAGCCTAAATTAGTGAACATAATAAACAGCTACACTTGCATACTGGTGGTTTGTCAATAAGTATTTCCCTCAGGTACAATATCATATATATATAAAGTGATGGTTTGTTGCCATCTTAATGTGGCAGTCCCAGGAAAGGGAAGAATGCTACTGGTTTTTAGCCCCAGGGAAAAACCGTTTCCAGTTAGCTTTGTGACACAAGCGCCCTGTGTCCTTAATTTTTCAAACAGGGGAGATATGCGCCTCCACCCAGCAAAGACAGCATCCAGAGGTGGAGGTGCTTATCTCCTTCCTTGTTTGAAAACTTAAGGAAACAGAACGCTTGTGTCAAATAGCCAGCTGGAAACGGTGTTTCCTGGGGCTAAATTGCAGTAGCGTTCTTCCCTTTCCTGGCACTGCCACATTAAGTTGGCAACAAACCATCACTTTATCGTGCTGCTACTGTATAAGTCTCAGTGAGAGATTTAGAAATGTTATATTTCTAATTATATATATATATATATATAACAAAGTAAAGTTGTAAGATACTGCACGAGTGGAAATATATATGAAAGAAGGTTTGAAAATGCAGCATTTTC
>NC_068987.1:52278420-52283246 GCF_001194135.2 Octopus bimaculoides | reverse complement strand
TGGTTGAGATATATATCTAATTATTGTTTTACTCACGATCTGACGAGTAGCTATATTTTTTGAATAGAACTTATTTTCGATAATTTCAATTGATTTTAATTGATTTAAATTTCTTTTCTATTTGAAAATTGGTTATGAAACACGTGTAATCTTTTTATTATATTTATCTTATGATATTTACTTTACTTTATATTATACTCATTTATTGTGCTTTTAATTATTATTTTTTCTATATGTGATAGTGGATTTTCATCGATGAGTTCTTGAAAATTGGTTATTTTCCCTAAAACTATATATATATTTTATATATATATATGACATACTTTTCTACTTTGCATCGCTGAGCGTTGAATATAAAGAAACCATTGCCAACGAGATTTGCCAAAAGTTTCAGCCAATCCTTTTGAATATATGGTATTAATTTTCTTTTATTTTCTTTCCTTTTACATTTTTTCTTCCAATGTTTTCTTAAATCTTTCTTGCAATGGCTTTTTAGCTTATAAGGAACTGATGAATGAGATGAATAATGTCAAATAATAAAGAATACTTTAAACACCATTAATTATCATGAACTCCTTTACTTTAGAATTTTCATTTTTCAGGCAAGTGAGTGTGTTTGTTCGGGAATGCTAGCATGCACTTATGTGTGTGAATGTGTTTTTTCGGGGTGGAGGTGCATGTATGTGTCTACATGTGTTGTCCCATTTATGCGTACGTATGTGTTTAAGCTTTGCGTGGGCGAGAAAATTATCCAGCTATTGCTGCTGTCAGTGCTGGAAAATGAAAATGGAGTTCCCGTTACTGTCATTCGTTTTCATTCTTCGAATCTTTATGGATCAATCTGTTATATTTCTTATCAATTTTTGGCATTAATGCTACATAATCGTTCTACGTAAAATCAAACTTGTCATCGTCATCATCAACATCATCATTATCTACATTATATCAAAGACTGTTTATAGTGAGACAGGTGATTTATGTTGTATCACTCACTCCACCACCACTTTTAGTGCTTGAGGTGGTGGTGTTCATGGTTGTGAAGTCCTATATCACGTGCTCCATCGTCAACCTGATGAACATGATAATAATCGAGTGTATGATTACTATCAAGAATGATCCTCATATCTTCGTCGTCTTCACAAGCACAATCACTAGAATGGCAATCATCAATAACTCGACCATCATCAAGATGGTTTTCAATATCGTCATTGTCGTCATCATAGTTATAGACATTATCATTAATATTGAAACCAGCAGCATCATTAACAAAAGTCACTATTGCGATTACGGTAATTATATTTACGACCGAGACAGATTATTTGCGACAACAATTAAGACGAACTTGATCATTACAATAATCGCCTCTTGCTTTCAAATCTTCATCATCATCATCTTCATCATCATCATTATCAGCATCGTCTTCGTCGACACCATCGCCATCCTCATAATCATCATTATCATAAACATCAGTAGCAGAAGCTCCACCACCACCACCATCACCACCATCAGCGATAACAATACCAACAGCAGAGGCAGCAAAAAGAGCAACAGAAACAGTTGCAGCAGCAACAGCAGCAGAAGCAGTAACATAATCATTCTCGGCATCAACTTGGTAATGATACAAATTCCTATATGTCGTTTCTCTACTCTTGTGTTTGCAGTTTCGCCCTGTATTATCGGAGGTTACACATATTTTCTTTAATGTATGTATATTCGAAATCCAAATTTTCCGCTTAATCGCTGGTAGACCACACTCACTGAATACATGTTACGATTAAATGTTCCGTATATGATACTTTAGTACCTGTATATATTGTCCTCAGTATTTTCAGTATTCTAACTTAAAGTCTACCGAAGCAGATCAATCTAGATTTTCTGGAAGAAAAGACTTTTTCGTTTGTATATAAACACGATTACTTCATTCCATTTGTTGGGAACGATCACTTTATAGCCATTTGCTCGTGGTCGTTTCCTATTTACAGCAAGGCTTCATTATATACATGTAACTCGCTAAGGTACTTGAAGAGCCGTATGGTGGCAGAAATATCTAGAAAAGATGGAAGGGCAGTGTATGATGAATATGCATACCTTTTTGCGATGCTGCGTTTCAGAATTATTATTTTTCGTTCATTTCTTTTATTTTACTTTCTACATCTTTATGGAAACAATTAATTTCTAAGACGGTGTACAGCACTTACATTTCTCAGACTATATTATCGTGTTCATGGTCGTCTAATTTATTGATACAAACACGCGCCCGCATACATGCCTATATCTATCTATCTATCTATCTATCTATCTATCTATCTATCTATCTATCTATCTATCTATCTATCTATCTATTTATCTATCTATTTATCTATCTGTCTATTTATCTGTCTGTCTGTCTGTCTCGCTCTATATATATATATATATATGTATGTATATATGTGTATATATATATATATATATATATATATATATATATATATCTATGTAAGCATATGTATATATATGTGTGCTTATATACATAAACATGTATAGATAGATGTATATATATAAACATGTATATATATACATGTATATATATACATGTTTATATATAAACATGTATATATATACATGTATATATATACATGTTTATATATAAACATGTATATATATACATGTATATATAAACATGTATATATATATAGATGTTTATTTACGTGTGTCTATGTATTAATGTGAGCTTTCTTTTTTGATAAAGTTTAAAATCCATATTCAACTGAAACAAGAGTCAAGAGACACAGTCTAAGTTTCTGTGTTTTAATAAAAAAAAAAGCTATCAACATATCTTCTAGAGCTGAAGACTCCTAACTTTTGCTAGGTGTTGATTGTGATAGAGAACCGTGAAAGTCCCCTCTGAGGAGCGTGGATTAACCAGTCAGAACACAAATTTATGCACATTATAAGCATAGAAAATTTTGTTTACTTTTTAGCTTTATGCAACTCGCATTGAAGCATTCTAATATCTTGATACATTTTAATTCTAATATGGGACATGTTGCGAATAAATCGATAATCTTATGTTAATTACGAGCTGTCAAATGCACAAATATGAAAGTTAGGCTATCTACAATGTTGCTAGTATAATTCATGAATTCTTTATAAACAAATAATCAGTGTTGTTCAGTACATAATGAAGGAGTTTACGTCTTCTCTATAGAGCTGTGAGAAAACAGCAATACGGTCAGTCAAGAGACTGAAATCTTATTATTCTGCAAATTAATTGTATTCTTATCAAACATGTATTTAGATATAAGCGCGCGCGCGTGTATGTCTGCTTGTGCTTGTGTTTGTGTGCGAGGAAGATTCATGTTCCATGGAAAGTGCTATCAATAAGTACAACTACTGACTAGAGTGGAAGTACAAAAGCAAAAGTATGGTGCAATGTTCAGACAAAATTTGTTTGGAGCCTCTCCATGTTTCTGGGGGGAAAAGTGTATCTGCTTATTAGATACTTTCAGCTACCTTTAAGTTGGCTGTCAATAATCTTAAGTGATTACATTGATACATTAAACTCATAAGGAACTCATTAATCATACTCTACCTGCACATTGAAATGCATATTTATGTCACTAATATATATGTAGTTTTTGTAGTCGGAGCTTTCTTTGAAATATTTGTCCTTTTATGTCCTAATCAGATCATGACCGTTATTGTCTTCTGTTAATGAAATGGCAATATAAATATTAATGTCTTATAGTTTTTTGTTGCTTACATATATTCTTCAAGGATGATCGAGCAGTATTACTCTCAAAGATGCTCCAAATATAATAAACACAATGTCGTCCTTGGATTTCATATCGCAAATTCTCTCTGGTCCTATTATATAATGTTATTTTAATCTACTCACTGGGACTTGTGGAGAAAATGACAATTAAATGGGCTGTCCTGGACGTTGTTGATGTTGCTGCATACCATGTCACAATTATTTGTCTTATAATTTATTTAAATGTGTTCGCTATAAATCTTTCGTATGATGGCTGCGTATAATGTATCAAATTGGTTGATTTTAGTTTTATTGATCATCCTTGTATAATTATGATATAGATTTATCATATCCTCACCTTAGATTTGATAGAGTCGGTGATTTAGGTATTAATTTTACTCTTATAAGTGTTAGTTATATTTCTGTAGTCCAGTTTTCATATCAATTCGTAAATGATATATAAACATTGAAAAGTCATTTCTTACTAATCATCTATAGGAGTATTAATGTCTGTACAAATTAGCTTGTTATTGTATTTTAGTTCTTTTCTAAGAGTTTATGTAATATTTTTCTTGTTATATTCATCTGTCTAAGTTATTTTCTCCTTGTAAACTTATTTGTGTTTTTTATGTTGTGCTTTTGTTACTGCTGTTTTGATTTGACGCTAATTGATTTTCTTTTCATTAAAACTCACATTCCATTCAAATGTCGAAAGGAAATCTCACGTACACAAAATCACATTAAATCGCATACATAAGTACGCGGGAAGAAAGACGCCTGAAGTCTGAATATTGCATTCTATTTCACGAGACATAAAAGCTCGATATAATTAGAGAAACAAATTGAGATGTTGTAATGTTCATTCATTTCCAAAATACATTAAAAGTAATTGAATGTGGAATGAAACTAGCGCCGACGAGTCGGTTTTAAGCGATCCTACATCATATCTGCAAACTGAAAAGTTAAACACAGCTAATTTGCTTATACAATAGGGCAAATATATAATATATCCATTAGAACTATTAAATAAACCAGCCGTTTCACAAATTATGATCTTATATATATATATATATATATATATATATATATATAT
>NC_068987.1:52274299-52275342 GCF_001194135.2 Octopus bimaculoides | reverse complement strand
TATATATATATATATATATATATATGCGTGTAGGTATATATGCATATATGATTCTATGTATGTATGTATTTATTTTCATATACAGGAGCACTCCGTCGATCGTATCTACTGGAACGAGTGTTCAAGCTGATACGATCGATGGAACAGTATGCACGTCAAATTAACGTGCAACTAGCACTCCGCTGACAAGTGCAACCTTAACGTAGTTCGCAGGGAGATTCCGCGTGACACAGACTGTGACAACGATTTCCCTTTGTCATACAGCTACTGCTCATTTTTGTCCGCTCAGTGGACTGGAGCAACGTGAAAGAAATTGTCTTGCTCAAGGACATAACGCGTCGCCAAGAACATAACTCAAGACCTGACGATTGTGAGATTAATGCCCTAGTCACTAAGCCGCGTGCCTTTACTATGTATGTATATATATATATATATATGTTAAATCTCTGAACGAGGTATTAACAGTAACTGCACGATAAAGTGAAGTATATTTGCCACTTAAATGTGGCTGACCCCGAGGGGTGGATGTTACTGTTGCTTTTAGCCCCAGGAGGACATCTCCTCCAGCTGGCTATCGACACACATCTGTGCCCTGTCTGTATTTGCCAAGGGAAGTTATCTTTCCCATCTTGATCTACGATACGTACGTACCCGAGTTTCAGGGTACGTACTGTTAATACCTCGTTCAGAGATTTAACATTGCTTGTTGTCACTTTTTCGATATCAGTGAATAATTTCAGTGGAGAAAGTTACATATATTTACCAAGGGATGTCTTTTGCATCGAAGGTCGGCGGTGGCGTACGCTGAAGAAGGGAAATAACCCTGAAACTCGGGTACGTACGTATCGTAGATCAAGATGGGAACGATAAATTCCTTGGCAAATACAGACAGCGCACAGATGTGTGTCGATAGCCAGCTGGAGGAGATGTCCTCCTGGGGCTAAAAGCAACAGTGACATCCACCCCTCGGGGTCAGCCACATTTAAGTGGCAAATATACTTCACTTTATATATATATATGTATATATATATATATATATATAT
>NC_068987.1:52271832-52272980 GCF_001194135.2 Octopus bimaculoides | reverse complement strand
GGGATAAGGACGCAAAACATCTAGACAGTTAGGTGATACAAGAAAAGGACAAAACATGCAGATAGACGATACAAAGAAAAAACGGACAGGTTATTCGGAGTTTTCATTCTTCAGTCGAGATCCAGATTATCCTTGCAATTTCGGCTGGTTATTCTCGAAATTGCTCCAATCTGGCCAGCCCCAAGGAAAACCTAAGCTAAGAGCATTAGATTCCATGGAATAAAGCAGCGATTATATACAAAAACAAGGACGGAAAAAAACGAACAATGTTACACAAATACAATAAAAATAATAAAACAGGACATAACATATTTCTTTCGACTAAGGACGATTTAAATTAAGCTGGTGTTGTGGAAATAAGGCCTTAAGGCATGAATACAAGATTTCACAAGCACAGGGAGGAATAACGATGTTACACGTACAACGGCCGGCCAAGAAAGAAAGATCACGCTTGGCCGAACACCGGTCACCTGAGAAGAGAACAGAAGAGAGAGATGTAGAGGTACGAAACAGTTAGGGGGGTATGAGAAGAATGACAGGGACACAGTGAAGTGAAAAGTGGAGGGAAAGAAGAAAAGGCAAGGAAATGTGAGCGTGGGGAAACGAAAGAACGAACAATGGAATGAACGAATAAGGGTGAAAGGGCTGAGAGACAGAAATAAAATCTTACAAGATTTAGAAAAATGTATACTTACGTATAAGAGACAAGTTGTACGTACGCCGCTATATATATATATGTATAAATAATACAGAATGGGACAAGGACGCAAAATATCCAGACAGTTAGGTGATACAAGAAAGGGACAAAACAATTTTAAAATAGGATAAATTCATAGGAATTTATCAAGTAGTCAGCGGGAAAAAACTCACAAGGGAAAAATTATAATTATTCTCTTTAAAATATATTTAGTTATATTAAGGGCATTACTACACTTGAATGCGTCACGCTACGAGGGACACTTAAAATCAAAACTACCATAATAAATACAGTGTATTTATTATGGTAGTTTTCACATTAGGAGTCCCTCGTAGCGTGACGCATTCAAGAGTAGTAATGCCTTAATTTAAATATATATATGAACTTATATATTTATATACAGATATATATATGTATGTATGTATGTATGTATGTATGTATATATATATAT
>NC_068987.1:52270267-52271110 GCF_001194135.2 Octopus bimaculoides | reverse complement strand
TATATATATATATATATATATATATTTGTTGTGTGTGTATGCATATATATGTATGTACAAATATTTTTATATACAGGAAAAATATCAATATTTTGATATATATTCTTATTCGTTACATAAATATAACAGAGAAGAACGAAAGAAAAGTAATACGAAAAAGGAAAAGGAGAAGATAGAAGCAGATATATACAAATACACCCGTAAATACGCGCGCGCGCACTCTAAATATAACTTATATATAGATGCACATATATATGCATATATAAATATATATATATATGTGTGTGTGCGTGTGTGTGTGTATATAAACAGGTATGCATATACAGATATGTGAGTTTAATTCAGTGCGCATATGTGTGTGTGGACATATATGATGGCCGCTGTGAATGATCTTTGAGGAATATGTCAGGAGTAGAAACAGGTACGAATATTAGCGCATACTAGAACGCATTATGATATATGTAAAATCCTATTATTGCAGTGGTGGTAGTGCTACCACTTGGTAGGCAAAGAAAGAGAAAGTTGAATTAAAACAAAAGGAATAAATTGTTGGGAAGATGAAAAGAAAATCATAGAAAATTGATCAGGTAATACTGCTTGTAAACATAGAATAGCCCACTGAGATGCAAACGCGCATACATGCATATCTGATCAAAATTCGTGGGTGGTATGCATAACTATTGATATATATCCGTATGAACTTGCATACAGACTCCAATGAACATACCAACAAGCATACCTATATATTAGACATCCACACATACACTCACAGAGGTAGCGCTATATATATATGTATATATATATATATATATATGTATATATATATATATATATATATATATA
>NC_068987.1:52268635-52269738 GCF_001194135.2 Octopus bimaculoides | reverse complement strand
AACGCTGTGAAGCACGAACTTGAAGGGGACGTAGTGGTGCGTGCGTTTGCTCGGCGATAGCCAAGGAAGGAAAGGATTATTGACCGGAAGCATGTGACCATGCCGGTGTAAAGGGAAGAGAGAGGGTGGTAGAGGGAGAAACAAAGGGAGGAAGTAGAAGAATAGGTGAGCAAAGAGAGGAAAAGAGAAAGAGAGGAAATACGAGGGGGAAAAAGAGATACGTAGTAGTAACAGAGGAAGAACGAGAGGGGTTAAGCGAGATACGTAGTAGTAAAGAGGAAGAACGAGAGGGGGAAAAAGAAAGAGAAAGAGATAGAGTAGCGTCGGAGGATATAAGTTTACGAAAACTACTTATAGTTGGAAGACGCTGCGTTCAATCATGTACAAACAAATAGTAAATGAGTATATGCATATATACGTACAGGTATGTGCATACCGACATCCACCTGTATGTATAGGTGCATATCTGGGTACAGGACATTGCAAACAAACATATACGAGAAAACACACGAGCCACATAGAGAACATTCTACTTGACGCATCGTTAAAACGGCTCATCCCATGGACCGCAGATTAAATTTGTATACGCAAATTAAATCTAGCCATGGAGGAATGTAGTGGCGGACAAAAAACAAGACAGGAAAACAAACAGAAAAGGCTTTACGGCCAGACGAGAAAATATACAGATATAGGGCAGGGAATCGTCAATTATTAATAAAATTAATAATTAACAATTTTGCCAAGTAGTTCAATATGAAAAAACCTTTATCGGTAAAACCATTTATAATCATAAATATACAGGGATTAGCATGAGTTGCTGCTCTAACATACTGAGAATTTAGACATAGCAGTCAAAGAACTACTGATTCCAAACTACAAATATTTTCTCTGACGGATGGCGATATTTATGGCACACACAGAACAAAAAACAGAAGAGAAAAGCAAAAACAAACCTGCCTTTAGTTAATTGGGTACGACGTTTCACGGTTAAGAGTATGAAGTTACCCTATTCCGATCTTCAGCCACAATATTGGAAAAAATTTGAAAGCGTCGGATAACTCATGTGAATTTTGACCATGCGACATCAAGACCACGTGAGGCAG
>NC_068987.1:52256322-52266022 GCF_001194135.2 Octopus bimaculoides | reverse complement strand
TATATATATGCAACATATCTTTCTATATGTCTATCTATATCTCTTGTTTTCACTTTCATTTTTGAGACGCTATTATTTCTACTTCCAATTTTCATACACCATTGTTTAACTTCCATGTTATTGTTTTCAGTGTATGCTTAAGTTTTCGATCGTTATTTACAAAGAAACAACGGCAAATTACAGACAGAGAGAAGTTCACAATAACTGATGCACGTAATTTCATAATTTACTGACAGAAGCATCTTCGTAAATATCAGTTGAATCTGTACGGTTGGGTTTTTCTGTTGTTGACGGTTTCTTTCCGGTTCCTTCGATACACACTCTTTCGTTCACTGAGTGACAAATTTCGCTTCAACCCGTACAATACTTTATTTTCCGCCAAAAGTTTTTTTTTAATAATTTGTGCCCGTCGTATTAAGAAACGATTTCCGTTACCAAGTTATTGTCTTTCTTTACTATCTTCTGCACTCGTGTATTTCTGTTTACATATATAACAATACCTAGAAGGAAAGTGTCTAATTTGTCGGCATAACTACAGATTTCTGTCCCCCACCACTATTTGAATGATATAACTGAGCCAGGATTCATGCAAACGTTCAGGGGACAAGGTCAGATTTATCATCAAAATGGCTCTCTACTACCTCTGTCAAATGAATCACCAAAATTCCTTCAAATATATTTTATGGGTGATTCTCAACAAGGTCAAGAGAGGTACAAGAACATTTCCGGAATCAGGATGAACATCGTAGTGTCTCTGCAAAAGATGCTGCATAACAACAACAATCGATCAGTAGTTGCTACCTTCACACTTGCTCTAGTCTTTTTTACCCATGTTGGTAGTTGAATGCTTATACTTGCTAATACACCCATTACTATTGGTATCACGTCTACTCTCCCCATTGACCACAGCCTTCATATTTCCCACTTCAAATCGTCATGGTTGTTTATTTTTCTTCTTCTTTCACATTGATCCTGCTGTCACTGGTGCATCCTATGTCGATTACCATGCATATTCTTTCTTTTTTATTCACGAAAACAACATCCGGTTTCCGATGTCTGGTCAGGTGATTTCACTAAAATGTCTGGTTTCCTATATCTAGTCAGGTGATCGCACTACAATATCCGGTTTCGTGTATCGCACTACAATATCCGGTTTCCTATATCTGGTCGGGTGGTCGCACAACAATATCCGGTTTCCGCCTCATCATCATCAGCAGCAGCATCAGCAACAGCAGCAGCATTATCATCGGCAGATTTTACTAAGCGACATTTAGGTCTGCCGTTCAACAACGAGAAAAGAAGTTGCTACAGCTTTTCATGTCAATCAATGACTGACTGCATCGGTGTTTGGTTTTTTATACATCATCTCTGGAATATTTTTCTGTTGTTTAGTATAGATGCAAGGATTACTGCGAAAGATTCAGATTGAAGTATCTGCATATATTCAAATTACACATTCATTTACTTGTGTGTGTGCGTGAGAGAGGGTGTGTGTGTGTGTGTGTGTGTATGTATGTGTGTGTGTGTGTGTGTGTGTGTGTCTGTTTGTCTGTCTGTCTGTGTCTGTGTCTGTGTGAGCGAGTGTGTGTTTGCGCGTGTGTGCTTGTATTTTATTCATTATGCTAATGCAGTTACTTATTTCTGCCAGATCATGTTTTTTGCTTCGTCACCTCCAATTCAAGTGAATGTAAAAAAATTCTGAAATACTCGTTAACAGATGGTGATGTTCTTAGCATAATACCTAATTAGCTTTTGCATTTTAACAAAATGGCTAATGCCGATCTGCTCATGTACGCATACAATGCAGCATAGGACTTTCGATCTTTGATAAGTTCATCGCATATCACTTCGTTTTATACTGTGACAACCTTTATGAAGCATCCTTGTTATAAAACCCTATTTGCTAGCACTTAACATCTCATGATATGGCAATTTATTCGAAAGTGATAAGAGTTAATGTCATGACAAAATAGTCGTGATGCATACATGAATATAAATTGTAATATCATTCTCGAAATACTTAAATTATCATATATTCCACGCCTGATGGATTATAATATGAGAGGTGAATTTCCTATAACGACAATTGCTAGGGGATAAAACTGAATTAAGAACGATCCATGAATTGTCAACGTATGAATACCATTATAATAGGAACTTATTTATGTTTTATGACTACTTCAGAATTAACTTTTTAGTAGGCAGTGCAAATAAATTGGAAACTAACACCTCGGGAAAGAAATTAAAAAAACAAGAGAGTGAGTGAGTGAGTGAGGAAGAAAGGAAGATAGAGATAGTCAGATCAACAGACAGAGGGTGAGAGATATAACAAGAGGGAGTGAGACAAAGAAGTGGAGCAAGATGTTATATTGCGTGGGTGGAACAGAAGGTGGGTAACATAAACTGGAATTAACCCACATAAGAAATATAAATTTGAAAATGAAAAACGATTATTGGTATTAAGACACCAGTCATAGAGTTGGAATGAAGGGGATTTCTCGGTAATTATTTTGTTTACTTTCGATGAAAATGATGTCGATATCGATATATTTGAGCTGATAAATCTAGAGAGGAAGTATCTAGCACAAGGAAAGTATCTAGTTTCACAGTTTCACTGTGATTTGTATTGCCTCACGGTTTCGAAGTATTGAAATGAATAAGCAAATAAATAAATAAAAATAAATTCAGAAAATAATATGACAAATTACTATGAGGAATAGTTACGAGACATAATTATTATAATATGATTCCACTATAGATACCACTCGTTAAATGTCTCAGAGATAAATATTTAAACCACGATTGCTTATGTAGCAATTTGAGTTTATCCAGGAGAGCAATAAAATCGTATGGTTCAGTTTATCTTCCGGTCTCGTACATTATTTAGTCAGAATAACATATAAGATATTATATACATTCGAAATATCATAGAATATTGGTAATTATCATTACTTCCGAAAAAAAAATATTGTATACCATTAAAAACTATACTAGCCAAACCATAGTAAGATTAGGGGTTATTTACGGTGTTTTCTTCCTTATGATCTCATTAGTGTCTATGATATAATGAACAATACGAGACTAATAATTTAAGTCAATCTTAAAAGTAAACGTACATGAAATCAGATACGAGATTTTTCTGTATATCGATATAAACGGGTAGGTGAAACAGAAAATTGTACGAAAGCGTTATTCCATACTTGAAATTTCTAAGTAGACATTATAACGAAAACTTACACGTATTTCGCCATTCCAATAATTGTAATGTGAAATCAGCTATAGAGATGAGTAATTTTGTCCCACGTAAATTTTAAGCATATACGCATTCATACACACTCACAACTTTCTCTCTCCTTCTCTCTCTCTCTCTCTCTCTCTCTCTCTCTCTCTCTCTCTCTCTCTCTCTCTCTCTCTCTCTCTCTTATTCAGCTATTCTTTCTATTTATCTATTTATCTATCCATATATATATATATATATATTAGGTTGTCAAGAAAGTTCTTGCGGAATTTTAAATTTTGGTTTTAAATTATGTATTTTCAAATTAATTTTCTTCAAATTTATATATCATTTTAAAGCCAGTTGCTTTCCCTATCTAATCGTGATACACTTTCTCTTTTTGAATAATTAGGTCATTTTTTGCGGAAAAAAATGTAAATTCGCACAATTGTTTTTTTTATTCTAGTTCAAGCTAGGAAGAAAGCTGCTGAAATAGCCCGCGATATCAACGATGCGTTTGGCCCAAGAACCACTAATGAAAGTACAGCACAATGGTGGTTCAAGAAATTTCGTAGCGGTGACAAGAGTCTTGAAGATAATAAGCGTAGTGGGCGGCCATCGGATGTTGACAACGATCAACTAAGAGCCTTAGTCGAAGCCAATCCACGCACAACTGTTCGAGAGCTTGTTTCGGAATTAGACGTAACGTATACGGTAATTTCCAACCGCTTGAAAGAGATTAGAAAAGCAAAAGTACTTGAGAAATGGATGCCGCACGAATTGAACGACAACCAAACAAAAACGCCGTTTTGAAGTATCGTCTGCCCTTCTTTTATGCAACAAGAACGATCCGTTTCTCGACCGGATTGTGACTTGCGATGAAAAGTGGATTTTTTACGACAACCGGTGACGCTCAGCTCAGTGGTTGGACGCCGACGAAGCTCCACGGCACTTCCCGAAGCCAAAGTTGCACCAAAAGGAGGTCATGGTGACTGTTTGGTGGTCTGCAGCTGGTCACATCCATGACGGTTTTTTGGATCCTGGCGAAACCATTACGGCGGAGAAGTACTGTCAACAAATGGATGAAATACATAAAAAACTCCGACAAGAACAGCCAGCATTGGTCAATAGAAAAGGATCAATTCTTCTCCCCGACAACGTTCGGCCGCACGTCGCACAACTGACACTGCAGAAGTTGAACGAATTGGGCTACGAAACTCTTCCTCATCCGCCATACTCACCGGACCTCTCGCCTACCGACTACCAATTTTTCAAGCATCATGACCTCTTGCGTAAGAAATGATACAAAAAGCAAGACGATGCCAAACACGACTTCATCGCTACCACAACGTAGAATTTTTACGCTACTGGCATAAATAAACTTGTTTCACGTTGGCAAAAGTGTGTTGATTCTGATGGTGTTTCGATTAATAAAGTTTCGTCTCAGCCGAGATATGTGCATCTGAATTTAAAGGTTAAAAACCACAAGAAATTTCTTGACAACCTGATATATATATAGAGAGAGGGGCTGCAATTGTCACCATCTGGTGAATTGTCACCATAGGTGAATTGTCACCATTTTGTATTCCTTGTGTCGCGCATGCGCATTGTTTGTTTCTGATTTTGTCGGCTACATAGTATAGTAGGGTCAGTTAGGCACCGTCTCTGTCAAAAGCATCACCATGACGCAAACCACTCTACCAGAAATCGAGAAGAAACATGCTGTACTGTTTGGCATTCGCGCCGAAAGCTTCAATACGAACATTTCATAGTGTTTGGGTGTCAATCTGAGGACAGTGCAGAGGATTCGGAAAAAGTTGGGTCACTCTAATGGTGAGTACGAACGTATAGCAGCTCGGGAAACTGTTCAGAAAAGAACTACTGAATTTGATGGTGAGATTCAAGCCATGACTGATAATGATCTCTCTAAGAGATCCATTGCAAGGTATATGGTAGTGTATGAGTTTCTAATCAGGCAGGTAATGCATGAAGACATCTGATACTCCTCATACAAGTTGTGAAAGGGTCCATTTTTATCCCAAGAACAAGAGGAAAGTCAACGGCACGAGACTTTTGAACAAACTTATGCATCCCCTCCAACCAAAAATGTCTTGGTTTTCCTCAGAAGTGGAAAATTTATAACAGAATCAGATGGTGAGCACAGAAAAACCGTTGGATTTCCGTGACCTCAAAACATGTACCGAAAGTGATAATAATCAAACATGGTGTTTGAAGTGATCACTAGTGATAGTGACGTTATGCCTCCATTTATCTTCCCACACGATCTTAGACACAACATGGAGTCCTACTTCAAGTGCCTGAAGGGGTTAGTGCTGCCCCAGGTGAAGAAGATGTTGGATGGAATACCCTATGTCTGGTAACAGGACTCTGCACCATGACACACAAGCAGGACAAGCCTCTCATTGGTGTCAGACAATTTCTGCGATTACGTCACCCTTAAAATCTAGCCACCTAACTCACCAGACAGCAACTCCCTTCAGTATTATGCTGAGTGAGACACCATCAAAACTCATTCGTGCATCACTACTTATCAGTGTTACGGACATTTCATATACAGAGCATACTTACAGTTCTATATTTAAGAAATGAGGAATTATGTACATTATTTACATTATTTACATTTGACAGATATTTGTTCTTTTTGTTCTTAACACAACGTTTCAGCTGATATGCCCTCCATCCTTCTTCAAGTGTCTTGGGGAAATATCGAACCTGGGTTCTCATTCTTAAGGTATTTTTCGATGTTATTCTTGTTATTATTATTATTATTATTATTATTATTATTATTATTATAACAACATTGATAAATCGGGTATAGCTGATCATGTATGGAAAAATGGAGACCACCTCCCCCTGTCGGATTAAGTTAAAATAATAGACAGAGAACACCACTGGAAAATACGAAAACTAAAAGAAGCAGCACATATAATAGGACACAACAACCTCCTAAGCAAGCTGAGTGCAGATATGAATAGCATATTGGAACCGGTATTAAGGAAAGATAGGAAAATATCAGATTTATAAGCCCTAAAATACACTCCTTAATTGCCCACGGGCATATGGTGTAGTGGTTAAGAGCGCGGGCTACTAACCCCAATATTCCGAGTTCGATTCAGGCAGTGACCTGAATAATAATAATAATAATAATAATAATAATAATAATAACAACAAAGGCTGGAGGGTATATCAGCCGAACCGTTGTGATGACAACAAACAAGATGAGGACAAATATTCGTCAAATGTAAATAAAGTAAATAAAGAGCATACTTAGTGGGTAATTAAGAGAAACACAAGTATAGATATTTAACTTCAATACACCTTTCACCATTGCAGTTTGGACATTTCAAGTGACATTTCGATGTCTAAATGCTATGGATCGTTCGGAGAATACTTTTATACTGCGTTACAGATTTAGATATTACCTATCTCCCTATATATCTAGTTATATATCTATCTATAGATATATGTATAGAAATCTGTGTGTGAGGTGGTGTCTGTGTGTCTGAGTCTGGGTAGGTTGGTGTCTGAGCGTGTATGTATACTTAGATCATTATAATATCCTCAAGAATACGATTGTATTATATAGCTAGTGAATGGATCACCTTTGCAAATTTCAGTTATTTCAGATTTTTTTTTAGTCGAATCTAGTAAATTATTATTTTATATGGCTTTACATATTGTTTCCATGACGCTTACGTAATTAATGTATACATCGCTGTATTTATGTTAAAACCCTTAAAGCTGTTTCATAATAATGTATGTATTTAGGTTATAGGACTGATAGCAAAGATGTTCTTCATCTATGTGCTTAAAAATCAGTCAATACTTACTATGTATTTTTTCTCCTCATTAGTATGAAAATCCGCAACAGTTATTAAAAATCGATAAATCTATTTCTACATACGAATAGAAGAATTCGTTCAGTGTTCTTCAACTGTCAGAGTATTTAGTTGTGACCTATTATCACCTCACCTAAAGACTGAATACGAACTTTGCTTTAAATATACCTGTATAATATACAACGATGTCCGTTCCAGCGCAAGATTTGAAGTGCATGATCTTACGATAGATACATACACACTCATACACATGCATGTATATGTGTGCGCACATTTATACACACATACCCATACATACATATGTATATAAATACACGCAGACACACACGTATACACGGACAAACACAAACGCACATACATATACTGAATATTTTACTGATGTCCTGATTCTAGTGTGGTTCATAAAAGTAAGCAATTTAAAAACAATTATATAGTATATGGCTGTCAGCTTCAGAATTTATAATTTGAGTAAGAACAATGGCTTATAAATAGCACATTGTAATATAATTTAGTTCAGAGGCGTTGTTGTATCTTATATTCAGTAGAAATTTGTGAAAGCTCTCGACAATTTTACAGTGTCTTACAATATTTGGTGGGTAATTGAATGTACGATCGAAATTTTGGCCTGCATCATCCTCATGAAATTTATTGCTTGAATATTTAAATGCTTCTTCCTTTTTATAACACATGGCTATACAGTTTCTCCTCTTTACGGTTTTTAAGATATTGATGTCTAACAGAAGCACGCCAACAAATAGTTTTCAAGGTATATGTGTATTAAGTTAAATCCCTTATCCACTTGGCCAGTAAATATTTCATCAAACAGTTGCGAAATGCAAAAACATCGCAACTGAAACTAAGAACGAACTGAGGCACACACATATGGCGTGACACCAGTTTCGTCCCCCATATCATGACACCAGTCTCATCACCCATCTTTTCTGATGTATTGCTACACTAATATTTGTTTATGCAAATAGCAACATTTCTCAAAATCCAGTGAATAAGTCTCTGTAGCTATAAACAGGCTCGAAACATCATGTTAATTGCGAAACAGATGAACATTCGGATATTTTCTATCAATTATTGAAAGACTGAATTTTTATTCGCGAACAAGCAGGTCACACTAAAATTAGAGATTGGATTTTATTAAATCAAATAAAATAAAATGAAAATAATAAATTGATAGTATTTTAAACACCAATCTGTCTGAAAAAGCAATCAATTTTGAAACATTTCCAAAGATGTCTTTGAAAGAAAATCCATAACTAATTTATACGATGCTAAGTAAACAAGTAAACAGATGACAGCAAAGTTATTACTTTTGTTATATTTCTTTTTAATAATCATCGTTAATTTTCTCAACAATTGATTTTATAATATGTTTCAAGAAGAAGAAATGTTTCCTATTAAAAGCTGACTTGCAATATTTAATTCAAATGTAACATTTGGAATTACAAGAGATCAGCCTCAAAAGCACCAATACAACTTCAATTTATTGATTTTCTTCCAACTCTATTGTAGAGAGAATTCGTTCCTCTAGATTCTATAGAGAACATTTATTTCATATATTTGTCATGTATTATTGTATTATTTGAATGCCATTCCAATGTTAGTATAAACATTCTTTGTCCAAAATATACGTCTAAAATAATGAAATCAGAAACTGACAATAGACTCAGTATAAAGAGCCATGCTATTAATTAATAAACTGAAATTTAAAAAATAAACACTTTCCATCATCTTAAGAAAACTAAGACCGAAGACTTCATTGATTTCATGTAAGGTCTTTTGAGAAGATCGCAATGCTGGAATGTTGCTGTCTTTATTTCAGAGTTGCATTCGTTTGACAAATGGCATACTTTGAAACTGTGCGTTTTAAATTACAACGTACAAGAGTTGTTATAACTATATTTAAGACACAATTACTCTATCATATTCAGAGCTGTTCTACTTTTAAGATTCAGCTCGTATAGTATATACTATGAGATTTTCATACTCATATGCTAAGTATTAACTTTATTGAAATTGAGTCGATTGTGTGAGATTACTGGTGCATATACTTTATTATACAGGATATTATTATCTTTATGTAAGATACGTTTCTTATTTTTCAATGTATAGATCATTAGATACATTTCAGATATGTGTAAACATATAAGATGTGACATGTCTGACGATAGGCTACTCTAAAACCACATCTGCTCATGTTTTAACTGCTACAGGGATCCTTATTGCTAATAGTTGCTCAACTACATAAACATTTAGCACGGTATGTTCGATTTAATGGAATACAGTTCCTTATATTGTAACGACTCAGAATGATGGATGGAATTAGAAAAAATGTAAAGGTCAAAGCGAGGCATATTCAAGTATCTATAGTAAAGAAATAGTGAGAGTCACATTATCGAGCACGCTGCGGACGGCTGTGGATTTGGTTATATTACACCATTTTATATTATAATTTCTATACACACACACACACACACACATATATATATATATGTGTGTGTGTGTGTGTGTGTGTGTGTGTGTTTGTGTGTGTGTGTGTGTGTGTGTGTATGCTATACATGTGACATTCAGTTATTCTGTGAGTGTATATATATATATATATATATATATA
>NC_068987.1:52253531-52256285 GCF_001194135.2 Octopus bimaculoides | reverse complement strand
TGTGTGTGTGTGTGTGTGTGTGTGTATGCTATACAGGTGACATTCAGTTATTCTGTGAGTGTATATATATATAGAGAGAGAGCATTCAACTGACATCCAGTTACTCTGCACGAGTGTCAGAATAACTGAATGTGTGTGTGTGGGGGGGGGGGTGTAAACACGCGCCCTCCGTCAAAATAACTGAGAGTCACATGTACAGTTGTTGTTACTAAAGTCTCAGGTGTGGTATTGGAGGGTGTCATCAGAATAGCCGTATGCTATGCGTTATTTGCTTTTTATGCTCTGAATTAAATCCTATCGAGATGAATTTCAATCTTCCTCTGTAGAACGTAGATAAAATATAGTACCAGTAAAGCCTTAGTGTTTCCTACAAACCTCCTCCTTTTAACATTTGTAACATATGTTTAAATTAAAACTTTTAATTTGATATTCTTTTGATTTTCAATACAGTAGATTTAAAGTGATTGCCCAACTGTCATATGTTCAATAAAAGCATATAAAAATAAAAAATCATGAAGTTTACACAAGGAAGATATTAGAGGAACTCTAGCTGATTCCATCAAAGAAACTCAACTGTCCAATCTTATGTAACCGAGGAATGGTATTCAGACGTTCGTATGAAAGAGAACAAGATAAATGCACACCTACCAAAGTTTCAATCGAAATTACGCAACTCATCAGAAAGTTTGCGCCCATTGGACTTATTTCAATGTACAGGAGAGACTGTGTCAATTACTAAACTGGAATATAACTATTATAGAGTTTATATATCGTTATGATTGCGGAATTGATGAAGTTATTGAATTCAGTTTAAGGCTACAGAATATATTATATATTTCTGCCGAGCGCATATTACATTCCCGGAAATAATTGTTAATTCAGTTACTGAAGGAAGGAGTAAATTACTTGGAAAACTTTATTCTGCCCTCTCATATATTATAGTAAACGAGGTGGTGGTTATATGGAGAGGAAGGTTGTCCAATGCAACAGAAATGATTCTTGCGGAAATGCGAAATTACACAAAGTAATAACTGACTATAAGTTGCAGGTGGTCTTTCACTAAACCTGCCATCAAATTTGCAAAATGGAAAATAAGCAGCTTTAATAAATTCTGAGATTTCAAAGTGCCTTCTGTGATATATCAGTATCCTATAATAAACTTCAAAACAACTAATTTAAATAAATCATTGAAACACAACACCAATGAAATGGGATATATTTGAGGTCGTTTAGATCAGTACGACCATTTCAAGCCATATCTTTACGAAAGTCTACAATATACATATACGTGCAAAAATACGCTTCCACTCTTCTCCTTCTCACTCCTTCTATCATGTCAAAGTAATTAATAATCGTTTTATTTTTTAATTTCTTTTTCTTTCTGACATAGCCGGATGCTCAAGCAGCGATGATTTCGTGGGTCTCATGTACTATCTCTCATTCTCCTTCTCTTTCTCTCCCTCTATTTCTCGTTGTCTTTCTTAATGTTTCTGTCTCTCACTTTTTCAGTTCCTTTAAATTTCAAGCCAATGATGTTTCACTTTATTTATGCGATTCCGCAGTCTATGTTACTTTAACTTATATATGCAGAGTCACCACGGGCTGTGTGCCTTGTTTTCTTATTGTATCTCGGTCTACAACGACATTATATTTTGCATCTTGTTTTCAAAGAAAGACCGCTCGAACCGACTGTATTCAAGTTGTTATCACATTTAGTGATATATATATATATATATGGGAAAACCTATTTTTTCCGTCCCCATTATTAGTGATTTTCCTTAGTCATTTGCATGGTAATCGCTTTACGCTTTAAGATTATAAAAATACCATTATATATATATATATATATATATATATATATAAATGCAGGTGGCTCAGAAAGATTTTCTCATGTTCAATACTCTTCCTAAAGAATTTCTGTTCAAATAATATTATCTACATTATTCATAAAGATTTACATATATTTTTTTGTTTATGTGTTTATTGTTTCGTTTGTGTATAACATGTTTGTAAACACACATGGCATCGAAAGCAAAACGTGACTAGATTGTCGCTTTGAAAGTAGCAGGAGTGAGCAATGAGGATATCACAAAACAGTTGAACGTATGCCGTATAACAGGGTTCAATACATGAAAACGATATAGGGAGACCTCTAGCGAGCTAATTCCTGGTAGGAAACGATCAATTATACGAAACAACTGCTTAACGGAAATCCACGCAGGAGCGTAAGAAAAGACTGTAAAAGCTCTTGATATTTCTAAATCGTCAATACACAGGATTTAAAATTAGGATTTAAAGCTAACTGCATACGAGAAACAATCCCGGCAGTTAGCTTCAGCGGCTTCCAGGCAGAAGCAGCTAGACAAGGGTACAACCATGTTAGCTGAGCTGATACGAGCCGCTAACCAAGTGTTGATCTGGTCTGACTAGATGATATTCAAAGTGCAAGCAGTTACCAACAGGCGAAGGCATATATGCATTTAATGTTTCCAAGAATGAGTTTACAAATAGGGCCCGTTTTTCATTGAAGTATCATGTAAAATATTCAAGATGGCATAGTCCTGCACGCGCTTAATGCCAGACTGAATTAGAACCAGTGTGACACGCCGGTGGCGTGGCTGGTCCTCCGAATTATACGCGCAATTCATCCAAGAAACTGAACTCAGATTTAAATCTTAAAAACTTTTTACACATTCGATGATTCTATTGCGTTTGTAATTGTGTATATGTATGTATATATATATATATATATAT
>NC_068987.1:52246738-52250031 GCF_001194135.2 Octopus bimaculoides | reverse complement strand
ATATATATATATATATATATATATATGTGTGTGTGTGTGTGTGTGTGTGTGTGTGTCTGTGTGTGTGTGTATGTATGTATGTCAATATATATATATATATATATATATATATTGACATATACACCTATATATATGTGCATATAGATATATACATATATAATTATATGTGTATATAAGTATGTATGTACGTATACATAAACACATATAAAATGCATACATATTATATGTATATATGTGCATATATATTTACATATATATGCAAATATACATACATAACATATACGTGTGTGCGTTTCTATGTGTCTGTGGGCATGCGCGTGTGTGTCTGTACGTCTGGGTGAATGGCTGAGTGTATGTGTGTGAGCGTGCGCGTGTACTAGTGTATCTGATCGAGAGCGCAAGAACAGAATGGTGAAAACGATATTTCATTGGCCAGGATTATTTTAAATATTTATCTCTTTTCCTGTAACGCATTAAGAAGTTAGCTTCTAAAATTCCGATTAAGATTTACATATGGAACTCATTGATGGATGTAGAAGCTTGAGTTACTTGACAATAATCTAAGACCATGAACATTTATTTCTGCATAGTAAAATTGTTAGTTCATTTAAAGCTGAAAATGCTACCCAAGAATTTAAATTGCATATTTTAATGCTCATAGGTTGTTTTATAAATTATCTTCTCATCTGACTAGAACTAGAGTCTAAATAATATTACCATTAGTAAAATACTAATACTTTTCCTCCGTAATATAGATTCGGTTGCAAGATAGCAGCAAATTATACTGACACTGAAATGACATCCAGGACAGTTGTCAGACAAATACCTTTCTATGCAGCTTCTAACAAAGCTTGAGATCGTAGTTGTAAGAAGATTGAAAGCCAGGACATATCAAGACATAAATCTACAGCTATTGGATTTAGTGAAATAAAAAACGACAGAACGTTGGCACTGCTTTTCTTTTTATTTGTGCGGATAATGATTGTGTATATCGGCCCACGCTGCCGCACTTGCCGCTACCTCTCCAAAACCACCATCCTCACAGGCACCCATCACTGATGCGATCATATCACTGACTCCTTCACCTGCATTTCTAACAACGTCATTTACTGCATCTCTTGCTCTCTCTGTCCTCTGTACATCGGTCAAACGGGACGCCGCTTGGCTGACCGGTTCGCGGAATAGCCCCAGACTCGACAACAACAATCCTGTCTCGCACCATTTCCGCTCTATCAGCCATCCATTACAGCACCTGTCAGTATACATACTTACATATATGTGTATTCGTCTCTAATGTACACTAACGTCCAAAACTTTTATATGGCCCTTAACTGGGTGAGCATCCAGACTGTATTTACGTCTTCATTTTGTTTAGTTTCAAAACTGTCAAATCGAATAAATTTTCAGTAAGTCATTCAGTAGGTTGTAGCACTTTTGGGTGTCCTTGGTATGCAATTTGTAATCGTAGCTCTTGGACATACTCTCACCCTTGCGACACAATGAAAAACCGACAGCGAAATTCACAGCATATGGAAAAAGACTTCAAAAGCTTAGGCTGGAAAAGGCTAACTTGTTCTAAAACAGATGCTCCACACATTCAAACTGGACTACATCTTTGACAAGTACCACGGACATATATGTCCTGCCGGCAATTAATCCGTCTTAGACATAGCGTTGCAGAGATTAGGGACTATATTCGTCATCATCTCATTCTTTGGAAACGAGCTGCTTCATTGTTAGTTAACAATCAGTTGCTCTTATATTTGCAGCTTCAACAATTACTAACATGCTCTATCACAGGCTAGCATTAAATCTTACTGTTAGCTTTGAGTTATGAAGTTGAACACGTGTAAAGTGTGTGTGAATATGTATATGAATATGTACCTCAGTATATGTATGTGTGTATAAGTGTGTGTATTTATAGTATACGTCTAACTGGTTTTCTGTTATACATTAAATGTTAATATAATGCAAATCTTCAATATAAGTTAAATTCTTATATATCTGTGACGTTGTTGTGAAATCTCAATACCGTAAGCAACAAAACTGATTTTATGACTAATTTATTATTTTCTTGTTGCCATTCAGTTATATTTTTATTATTTTCCTGGTCATCTCCCTTTGTCTCACTCACCAAATGTCACTAGTATTGATACTGCCTTTCACTCCTACTTCGATACAATAAAATGTCTGACAAATACTGTTCTTTATTCGTCTACTCCTCTTCCATAATTTATTTATGGTCTTCCTCTTACGTAAGAAATCAATACTTTTACAGTAAAACATAACTTACATGGTGTATGGCAGTTCTCAATGACATCAAAAAATATGTGATTTCCAACGGGAAAAATTTCCTTTAAACTTCGATGATAAACACCGACATAGTCAATTGGTCTGAAGAGTGTAACATCTAATTTTCGTTTTGTATTGCTTGAGGGAGAGAAAATTTCAAAGACTAGTATTCTTCTGTTTGCTTCAGAGACAATTTATGCCAACAGTTGTTGAAGTGTTTTTAGAAGATTTTGGAGCAATCATGTAGATTAATGCATCATAAGTCTAGACAAATCTTTTTATGTTAAAGATTTCGAATAAGTTCGCATCGTTTGGTCCTGTTGCATTGTAGTTGCCTTTCGAATGGGAATGTATATGTGTATATATGTATATGTATAGATAGCCGTGTGTGTGTGTCTGTGTGTGTGTGTGTGTGTGTGTGTCTGTTTGTGTGGGAGGGTGTGTGCGTACATTTTATTACCTTTGTAGTTGTATGTATTTTAAAAGATATTTTGGCACTATACTCGGAAGATACATTTAAGATTCATCTTTTTGCCAAAATCGATAACCAATAGGCCAACAAAGAACATAATTGGTAACCAATGTGACAAGGGCACGTCTACGTGATGCTGGCTTGACCTTTCTATTTCTCACTCAAATCAATAGCTTCATAAACATGAGGATTATAACGATAATATTAATGAAGCTAATGGTTGATATGAAGAAAGATAATTATCACTATTAATAAGATAAAGATGGGGACGCCAATGTCGAAGGTTTTAAGTTAAACTGATTGATAATAATTATTGTGTTTTGTTGTTATTGTTTATTATTTTCACTCGAGTGAAATTATGTTTCAATGTGCGTCCATATTGAATATCCTCATACATATTACAGCGCGTACGCGTGTGTGTGTGTGCGTGTATCAGAGAGAGACAGAGAGAGAGAAAGTTCGTGTGTGGCTGTTTGCATGTATGTACGTATATATATATGTATATATATATATATATATATATATATAT
>NC_068987.1:52245000-52246640 GCF_001194135.2 Octopus bimaculoides | reverse complement strand
ATATATATACAGCCACACACACCCCAGATATCATTTAAGTTTCTTCTATAGCTTTTCCTTTTGAAATCTGATACTGAAGGAATGTTGTTTTGTGAACTAGCATATGTTTTGAAGTCCAGATATTGTCATACAACTTTTTTGACATATGACACAAGTTGTAAGAGGTGGTTGGTGATCAAGATCATTACCGATCTATGCATTACGATTTTCACATGACTTCAAATTCTTCACGTCTTCTAATTTTGCAAACAGAATACCATCACATGTAACATATACCCAACGTTCACAGTTGATTACAGTTCTAATAGCTCCTTTACGACAGGTCCTTTTAAGTTCAGAGTGCTGATTCATCGTTTCCTCCCAGGCATTGCAGCCAGCCCTAACAGCACCTCTCTACTTGTTCCGATCTACAGCTTCATTTTCCTAAACATTTCCGTTCATATCTGGTTTCTTCAGGTTTTCCTCCACACAATTTTTATATATATACATGTGTGTGTGTATATATATATATGTGTGTGTGCGGGGGGGTGTATCTTTGTATCTATGTTTATGAGAAAATGAGATGACAAAGTAATAGACGCTTATTTTATGGGCTTCATTAGCATAGAGCTGTTTTTGTTACAAGACGCAGTGGACACATATTTGAGTGCCTGAGTAACGCCGTACGGCTTTAGCGGAACCTCAAGTATGAAGACATTGGCAGACTTTGTAAACTTATACTAGACAATATTTTACCTCTTATAATTCCTAACTTATCCTTATAGTTATGGAATAATACTGAAGAAGTACTAAACTGGTTCGAATCTATTGATAACACTGGTAACTTTTCGTTTATTCAATTTGATATAAATAGCTATTATTCTAGCATATCCCCTATTCTCTTAAATAAGGCTCTTATTTTTGCTATGAATCGTTCTCTCATTACTAGAGATAAGATAGACATTATTTTGTTAGCTAGAAGAACTATTGTTGAATTTGATAGCAAGCTCTGGACTAGAGCCGATACCCCAGATAATGTTGATATACCAATGGGGTCGAGGGATTCGGCTGAAATTACGAATCTAGTAGGAGCTTACCTCTTATATTGCTTAAATAAAGAAATCCCGGAGCTAAAAGGCGGTTTATATAGGATGATGCTTTATTCATCATCCCTAGTAATAATAAATCATTCATTGAGAGAATAAGAAAGAAAATTAGAAAAGTTTTTGGAAGTTTCAACTTAAATATTACATACGAATATAGTAATAAGATTGTAATTTTTTTAGATACCACTCTTAACATAAAAGCTAGATTAAACCACCCATATAGAAAAGAGAATGAACTTACTAGATATGTAAGTCGATTATCCAATCATCCACCAAATGTACTAAACTCTATAGTTAAAAGTATTTCTGAAAGAATTACTAGATTATCTTCTAACATTGATATATTTAATTCTAATTCAAACTATTATAATGTGGCTTTGTCTAAAGCTGGATATGACCAGAAAATTTCTTTCCATAGGCTTGGTAGGACATTTCTTCTTGATGCAGATAATAATAATAATAATTATAATAATAATAATAATAATAATAATAATAATAATAATAATAATAATAATAATAATAATGAACTAGATAGGATACAACATACACAAATGA
>NC_068987.1:52240411-52242838 GCF_001194135.2 Octopus bimaculoides | reverse complement strand
ATTTCTTACTCTACCCTTCCTAATGTAGTTACAATCATAGCTAGGTTAAACAAAAAGAACATTAGGTCAGCTAGAATAAATGAAGTTTAAAATAGTGGATATGGTTATATGACTACAAATAATAATCTAACAAATACCAATAATTATACTGCTAATAATTATATAAATAGAAGTGAAAATAACAATGACAATAGAAATTATGAGGATAATAATAATATGCTTAGTCCTGCCAACCATAATTTTAACCAACAAATAGAATGCAGCTGTAATGATGTTGAGGTTTTAACTGAAGTTGATGATAGGCTCAACTCCAATGAAAATAATAGGAATCAGGGACCTAGTTCATATAAAATCAATATGCCTAATGCTGGAAGAATAATTCTAACTGATATCACATCAGGAAACGAGTTAAATAATGATGGAAATGATCAAAATATACCTAATACTAGAATTGGGGAATTGATAAATAATATTAGTGTAAATACTTCTAATAATAATAATAGAGATATTAGAAATAATATAGGTGGGTTGATAGCCCCACTAGGTGCAACTTCAGAAATAAGTCCCATTGTCCCTTATTAGGAAATTGTTGCACCCGTAATGTAGTGTACAGATGCATTATTAGTACAATAACCGAGAATTATATTTACATAGGATGTAGTATTAATGTGAAACAGAGAATATATAACCATAGGTCTTCTTTTAGACTAAGACATAAGGCAAATAGTACGACATTAGCAAGTAAAATTTGGGAGTTAAAAGATAATGGTATTAATTTTAGCCTTAAATGGGAAATTATAAGAAAAGCTCAACCTTATAGAAATAGTAGATATGGATGTGAATTGTGTTCTATGGAAATATATGAAATTTTTTTGACTTAGAAATAATCCTAATCTAATCAATAATAAATTAGACCTTAGGGTATCGTCTGTACACTGCTCTACTCGCACTTTTAAATATTTTAAAAAGTAGTTTAAAAAGCAGTTTAAAATTATCAAAATATAATATTTTAACTTCTACCATGGTCATTTAGGGCTATTAATTAGCACATATTTTAAATTGGAATTTTAACCTTTATAACATATATTCCTGATCCCTCACCTTAACATATAATCTACTTGTGGTAAATAAGATTTCAACTTTACTCCATAGAAGATATATTTTCACACCACTTCTGCTAATGCTGTTAATTCTTAATATATATCTTAACCGTATATAGCTTATAAGAATAGGAAATTTTCATAAGTTCTAAATGATTTTTAATTAGTTCCCCTAATTTAAGTTTTATTTATTATATTTAATGCTTGACTTTAAAAGGATCATTATTATTTTACATTATTTCAGGGCTTGCAACGATATTGTCTTGTTTATCTTGTATTTTTAACTTAAATAAATCTAATCCTTATGCCCAAAATAAATATAATCCTTATTCAATTAATATTCTTTAATTAGCCCATGTTAGTCTTAAAACAAATTCATGACTAATGAAACTATTAATCAATTATCATGTGTCTGTATTGGATGTCCTTGTTAATTCCTGATATCCTTTTTTCTTTTTTTGTCCCTTAAACCTTATTAAACCCATTATCATAAACTATATAAATCCTATACTAATTCTTCTTCACATTATAAAAATAAAGCTTACATTTATGTGTCTTCAAAATAATATTATTATATATATCAGCTTAAATTTTAAAATCATTTAAAAAATAATTCAAAGTAGTTTTCCAAAGCCCAATATACATAATATCCTTAGACTTTACACCTTATCTATAGCCTCTGAAATCAATACTGACATTACTTCATGATTTTTGTAAAAACAAATTACATAACATTTTATTATTATTAACATACTTCTTATCATTAAAATATTGTTTAAACTAATATTGATATCTGTAAAACAATACTGATGCTCTATTCAGACTAAAGATAAAGCCCTGTTTGACCTATATGCTTAGGGTTTAATTCTTCAACATGTTGATAGTAGTAAAAAACCCCGACCTATAATAGTGTTGCCACTCTGACCAGAAAAACCTTTATAACCATATCCTTTATAGCTATGTCCATGCATAATGCTTACATCTTCCCTTTCCTTAGAAGTTGGTTGTCCCGTATATTATAACTACTAGATAAGAGACAATAAAATGAGAGACAGTTAGAATTTCTGCCTAGAACCAATTACTAGCCTGATAGCCTTGGCTATGTCAAGATGGATTTTTATGTATTCTTCTTCCAACTTGGATTTGAAATGTTGCCACTATTATAATATGTGTATTCTACTGCAATTTTCTGCATTTTCGTGCAGCTGAAGATTGCTCTACATATTGCATTTAATGTAATGCTCGCATTACTTAAATAAATGGAGTAGCATGAAACGTGCGTACTACAATCATCTTTAAAATCCGTGTTGCTCATTTTGATTATATA
>NC_068987.1:52237736-52239621 GCF_001194135.2 Octopus bimaculoides | reverse complement strand
TATATATATATATGTATGTGTGTGTGTGTGTGTGTGTGTGTGTGTGTATGCATACAGACCTATATAACATTCTTATTCTATACACACTATCGATAGACGCATCTCTGCAATATATTTCCTGTGAAAGCATCTCTTACGGTCTTTCTGTAACAAAAAAAAATGAAAAAATATCAATATAAATCTCTTAAACCAAAATTCTTCTGAGCAGCGGTCAGTAGTAAGCCGCCTGTCGTCAGGCTGCGAGAGATTGTGTCACGGAGAGGGATGCGTATAAAACGGTGCATTTTCTTACGTAAGGATGTAGTTTGTGCTATTCTTTTCCACATTATTGTTGCATCTGTTAATATATTGCTTTAATTTTTGTTACGTCTTCATAGCGCGCTATTCCTGTAATCTTACATTTTTATAAGATATTCTAGTAAAGAATATTAAATGTCCTATTCCATTTTAAGCCATTTAGCAGGAATGTACGGATATTTGGCATATTTCATATTTAATATTTGGTCAGAACAGATTATTAGAGAGTGGAAAATAATGATTAAATACCAATAATTATGAAAGAGAGCAGTTAAGGTGATGCCGTTCAAAATTATTAAGATGAATACTTACTTGTTCCGAATGATGACGACGACGACAATAATGATGATGATGGCGATGATGGTCATGATTGGAATAATTAAGACAAATAAAAGAAGGGGAAGGAAAATGGAGGAATCGGAGAGTAAGGATTATGAGTAAGAGATTGTTAGATTAAAAAGATGCTGTGGGTGATGTAAATGCTTATGATACTAAAATTGATGGAAAGTATGTCGGTGGTAATTTTGGTTGCGGTACTAAAAGTGGATTGATTTCGACTGTTTCTTGCTGTTGTTGTTTGGTGAACGGGTAAGCTTTACAATCGTAGAGTTGATATTCGTGATGATGCGAAGGAGTTACAAGTTTCCCTCACATCTTTCTACCTTTTCTGTTTGACGCAGAAGATGAGTGCATTAAACATCCAAAAATATATACTTTAAAAAAAAGAGAAATTCACAATAATAACTAAATTCATAGAGGCCGACTCCAATAAAAACAAAATTCAATGAATTATAGAAGTAAAAATTATTAGTTACAGAATTATTATTGTTATTATTATTATTATGATTATTATTATTATTATTATTATTATTATTATTATTATTATTATTATTATTGTTTTATTTTTATTATTATTATTATTATTATTATCATTATTATTATTATTATTATTATTATTATTATTATTATTATTATTATTATTATTATTATTATTATTATTATTATTGTTATTATTATCGGTATTATTATAAATAAATAGAAGTCGATTGATTGTACAATTAAAGAATGAATGTGGAGATGGATATTAATGATAAGGATGTTGGAGAACGCAACAATTGACCTAAATCAAACAGCTGAAAAGGCGGAGTGGAATTTTTAAAATATCTCGTTTATAGAGAGTACTGTATAGAAATCAAAATATATTTTTACAATCATATATAAGTACGTTGATTTTATTTCATATCCTTTAGTTTCGATAAATGATATAGAAGAGCGGAATCAATTTAATACTATTAGATTGCGAGTTATAATAATTCCGCACGCATGGTTTATACAGGCAACAGGATTCACCTATACTTGCATGCGTAAACGTAACGTACACTGAGATAAAACATGCAGGCATTGCATCTGGTGAATGCCTAAATCAATAACTAAATGTACAAACACGTAAGACACGTACATAAATTTTCATATCTCTGAATTTATCTATCTTTCCTTGATACTTTCTTCCTGTCTTTCTTTCAAGGATTCCATCCATCTATCTATCTATCTATTTTTCTCTCTATCTTTCCGTATATGCATATATATA